>NC_061124.1:3101269-3408928 GCF_905220365.1 Vanessa cardui
TGAAATTTTGTCGAAGTCTATCAATCCTAATTATTCTTTTTATATCCCATTAACTATTTTTTTTACTCAAGCTAGTCTAATTTTACTGTTCTCTCTTGCAGAGAAGAAAAGCACATATTTATAATAAAAACATTTTTAATACATATAGTTTTGTTATTACTCCATATATTATTTATTAAGTAAATAACAAATTAATAACTTTCAATTATGACACAAAATTTAAATTCATGTGTACAATAAATAACCGTAAAATATAACGATATTTTACAAAATTCACAGCCCTAGTTGTGGGTCGAAATAGGTCAATGTTGCGGCCCTAACCGCTCGATACATTTCCAAGGTTATTCTGATGCCAGCGGTTTGAACTCGAGGAAGTAAAAAATAAATAAATAAAGACGCTGAATATCGGAACTTTGTTTTAAATAATATCTAATACATATTTATATCCTTATATTATCTGTTGAACTGAAAAAAAAATATTGACAGGATTTAAAATGTCAAGTTTTAAGCTGTCATTAATTTCTTGATTTCTATGTAAAAATATATTGTATTTTACTGACGTCTATAATTAAAATGGTGGAAAGCAGCAACTGAGTTTGTTGCTGGTTCTTCTCGATAGAATCTAATTTACAAACCGGTAGGTAGATTTACATTTAATTCAACACCATAGAAAAGTTATTCAAGAGCTTTTATGAGCCAGCTTGAGTAAGAAATATTTTGATTTTTTATATTAATTGAATATTAATGGAATTGGTCACATTTTTTATATGTAGATTTTATATAGGAGGTTGTTGTCACGACACTAGTTGCTCTGGACGCTTCCTAAAAAAAAACTATTAATTATATTTATTCATCACAAAGATAAGCGAAGTGATCACTCCCGTAATTTATTGCTCTTTTATTGGGGAATAAATAAATCCGACTTTACTGTATTCTGAGTGTCAAACGAATGAAATAATTAATGACTACGTTTCCCGATAGCGAGCAATCTCTGTATATTCCTGTAAATCTTATATCTATACATCCCTATAATATTTGATGTTCCATTTTATTTTATAAATGTCAAAATGTGTATAAAAGATATATTTAGTTCTACTTATTTATAACACGATATTCACTTCTATCTAATTAAATTATTAATTATGATCATATTAAGAAACAATCGGGCATATACATTTTATGTTCACATGTAAGATTTACATATTAGATTAAATACAGATTATATTTGAATGTCAGCTCGCTGTGAACACAAACCGTCTTCACCGCGCGCCATTTCTTATTTTCCCGCGTTTTCGTGAAATATGTCACTCGAGGTGACAGATCCATAAATACACAGATAATATATATAAATCTTTACATATGTTAAAATTGGAGTGTCTATTTTTAATATGACTATGTTGATATTTCGGTGGAAATAAATAAACGATTTCTTTGAAAAATGCAACGAACGTAAATTTTTAGAATAAAATATTACAAGCTTACATGTCAATAATATTAAAATAAGAAGAAATATAAAAGTTATCAACTAATAAATAAATAAGGTTGCGTTCTTATATGCCAACAGAATGTAACCGCTTTTCAGTAAATTTACAATGTTTTGTCTGTCAGTCTGTTTGTTTCGGCTTATTTTTGAAACAGCTGGAGCGATTTCGACGGGACTTTCACTGGCAGATTGCTAAAGTAATAAGTAGAAACTTAGGCTACAACTAAAGCTTTTTTATTAAATTCAAAGCGCACGAAGTCGTTGGAACATCTTGTTAGAATATAAATCTAATACCTACTAATTATTATATTTACAGATTTGTGTTCACTAAAGACATAGTTAGGTTTTGAGCACAAGTTGAACTTTTGAGTAGTTTGACATACGTTACAAGATGTTTGAATACATGCTTGAGAAGAAAGATGTGGGGCATACGGTATTAGCACAGCTCAGCGGAGATATTGCTTTGAAAAATAGTATTCGCATTTTACCTTACTCTTAAAAAATGGTAAATCTTTATTTCACCCGTGCGAGGTAAAGTTGTTTAAATGTCCAAATATATTAAAATGGTATTTTTTTTGTGATAATCGATAGTCACCTTTTAGTAAGTCATTTGTAATCATGTACAGCTTCATAAAATGTAAAAGCAATACAATACCTCTATGATCTCGTATATTAATTTTCTTTTGTCCTTGTCTAATTAATCACCATCGTTACAATACTTTAAGAAATTTCTCAAATTTCCATTCCATTAACTTACAAAAGATATTTCATCCATTCAGCTAATGTGAGTGTTTACAAATTAGACTGACATGTGATTCACCTTTAATTTTTATAATATAATATTTAGCTAACACAATAGCTAATGCTTATTATATTTAATTGTATATAATACAATCTTTATTAATATTAAGTTCTTAAATGTATGTATATAAGATTATTTTTTTAGAATCTTTCTTTTTTATAACGATGACACATTAATGAAACACAGTTGACTTCTCTGTAAGAGAAGATTTATTGGTTGGTTTTACATACATTACAATAATAAAAATTAAATAAGTTTGTTTTCTTGCTTTTCAAAAAATAATATTAACCTGTAAGAAAAACGACATTTAATGTTATTATTAACAATGTCTTTTCCTAAATTACCAGATTCTTTAATTTTCGAACTTTTTCGATTCTTTACTAACTAAGAGCCGAGATGGCCCAGTGGTTAGAACGCGTGCATCTTAACCGGTGATTGCGGGTTCCAACCCAGGCGAGAACCGCTGAATTTTCATGTGCTTAATTTGTGTTTATAATTCATCTCGTGCTCGACGTTGAAGGAAAACATCGTGAGGAAACCTGCATGTGCCTAATTTCATCGAATTTCTGCCACTTTATTAATTATTCCACCAACTCGCAATAGAAGAGCGTGGTGGAATATGTTCCAAAACCCTCTCCTTAATGGGAAAGGAGGCCTTAGCCCAGCAGTGGGAAATTTTTTACAGGCATCGATCGTAGGGCCCTGGGATCTTGCCCAAAATGGGAAAGACCGGTCTGGTCTTAAAAGCAAGAAGAAATATTCAACTCGGACTGAAACAACGGCACTTTTCGATTCTATTTATAGTATTATTGTACGACTAATTTAAGTCCCAAAAAAGAAATCCATCAGCATTACTGTAACGATTACAAATTGTTATACCAAATAAATTAAGAATACCAAGTTATTCGCGACATTGGAATTAATTTACATAGAAAACAACAACGTTTTGCTTTTAATTAGACATCCCCTTATCTGAGGGCTTAACTTAATTAAAAGATTTGGTTTCAATTTAGGAACATCTCAATTTATTAAAGAGACACGATCGCTTTTGTATTTCATATTCTGGTGAAATAACACAGACAATAACAGTTCATGTATTCAATTATATATACTTTATATTGTAATTAGTTTTCGCTCAAGATTTCACCCGCGTTTGGTGACATGATAACAGGAGGTTTGTGTGTGTGGATGTCCTTTTCGGGACTGACGAGATGTATGACAAAATTGTATGATGATGGATTGAATAGTTTAGACGTAAAAGCGTAACAAACAAACTTTATTACACATTTATAACATTAGGTCGTATAATCCCTATGTTAATATGAATGTATGTTTCTATTTCTTTAATAATCTACTCGTATTCAATTATGGGTAGGATCAACATTAATATGTACTTACAGCCTACCAACATCGTTAGCACACACATACAGACTTCGTAATTTTCATGAAACGATCGTAGCGGTTTTATCTTGACTTGGTAGAAGCCGGAGAATCACCCCTTCATCATGTATTCTACCACCAACTACTTCTAATATATAGTTGTATTCCAGTTTCTATTGTTGGTGGCGCATTGGAGATGTAGTTCTTGCAGCTCCAATTTCTATATGTATGGTGGTAGCCACTTACCATCACGTGGCCCATTAGTCTGACAATAAAACAAACACATATTCCTTAATGACGATAGTTTATATCGAGATATTAGTAATTTATCTTATTATTTAATTTGTACATATTTTTGTAATAAGTATCTAACTTGTTAGAAGTTACCACGTCTCCTGCCGCGAATGCGTGAACTGACTACCAACGAGTACCTACACGGCATTTAGGCATTTGTATTTTATATTATTAATTTATTTTTACATATCCTTAGTTTTTCCACGCCTTAGCCTAAGACAGGTCGGTAGATTTCGCTAATCTTTATCTTTTATAATAACTCAGAAATAAGGAAAAAATTATGCCCAATCAATCACCTGATGTCTATTTTATATCATATAAAACCTACATCATTGATTTGACCAAACGTATATCCAAAAAACACTTAAAAAATGATATATTTCATTTT
Source organism: Vanessa cardui (assembly GCF_905220365.1). NCBI lineage: Eukaryota > Metazoa > Arthropoda > Insecta > Lepidoptera > Nymphalidae > Vanessa > Vanessa cardui. The sequence continues at coordinate 3,105,617 of NC_061124.1, forward strand.
CAAGAAATTTTCTTTCAAAATCTCAATGAATAATTTATTGTGGATGAATTTATTTTTAAAATGTAACAATATGGATCCCTAGGAATGTCCCTTTCAGATCCCATTTATTCGAATATTATATTCCACTTTTAGCTACCCTTAATTTGTGTACTAGTAAAACTTTTTAAAAGATGTATTTTCAGACGTATTTCCTGTTCCTCAACGTTCAGAACGCTATTTTTTCGGAAAACCGTTGTGAATATAATAGATTAATCAAACTCTCGGCCAATAAAACTTGGCTTTTCTCCTTTTGGCTGGCTTTTGGTTGGAATAGAGTATACTAACTAGAACCCTTAAAACATTACACTCCTCTTTTGGAAATTCTGTAGAAAAAGATCTTTCGGCAAACGACATTATATAATAAAATTGGAGTGTCTGTTTGTAATACTAAAATAGCCCTTTTTTACTCAATGCATAGGAATGTTATACACGATACATATACCAAAATAACATTTTTTACAATTTTTGTCTGTCTGTCTATCTGTTTGTTCCGGCTAATCTCTGGAACACTTAGACTGATTTTGACGGGACTTTCACTGGCAGATAACTGATATAATAAGAAGTAACTTAGGCTATAATCATATTTTTTTTTGTTAAATTCAAACGCGTACAAGCGGGCACAACTCGTAAATAATAAGTGTACATAATATAAATAATAGGTGTACATAAATCCAAGGGTCACATTAAAACGTCATCAAGCTTAATTTCCAAGTTACTCTCACGGCAATTCGTCTGATTGATGATAAAAGCGGTTCTATGGCTCGGCCTACTAACCTTTTAATGTAATCGCCGTGCTAAGCCAAAACTACCCAGAGAACAATTATCACGTAGAATAGACCTCTAGATAATAATTGACCTTTGATAATGACCTCACTTTGATCAAATAGTTGTAATAAATCTTCTGTATATTGAGGAATTCTGGTTATTCTTAATCTGATGGCCTTATTTCTTATTTATATATACATACTTCAAAAATATAAGCATATCCATATGCATTTATTTTAAAACCTTTATCCAATATTTTCTATAACAGTGTTTTCTTTATGATTTGTTATATTAACTGTATGATTATATATCTGAAGCGATTTCTTTGCCCATCACTACATAGTATAAAATAAAGTCTTTCTCTGTCCCTATATCCCTATGTATGCTTAATTCTTTAAAATTACGCAACGGATTTTGATACGGTTTTTTAATAGATAGAGTGATTCGAGAAGAAGGTTTTTATATATAATACATGGAAAAGTTAGTAAAGAAACACTGATAATTTTAGAATGTGATGACATATCATCGGGTCTCATTCTCAAAAATTATAATTATAATACTCGTGTTGCGAATTTGGATATTTGAATTTGATGAATTTTTTTTATGAATCAAACTTGAACTCCAAGGAGCATTACATTTTTTAACACATGCCAACCAACCCCTAAAACGCGAGGGAACCGGCAGAAAATATATAATAAAAACAGTAATTATTGATACTCATACAATTGAAAAGAGGGAGAATTAAAAAAATGTAAATTTTTCTTATATTATATAGTCGCCGTGTTGATCGGCGATGCCCAGCCGACATCAGGTGGCATCTTTTCCGGCCCGCATAACTTTAACTTCGCTTGATGAGTTTTAAAACTCAGCCTTTGACTACGGTATGATGATATATGAAGGTTGTATGAAGGAATAGCTTTATATTATTTTTATGTTTTACCAGAACCATCAAACAGACTTATAATAAAATGATTATTATTAATATTTTTGAAAAATTATTAAAATGTATCTACAAACTATATAGCAGTAGGTATACAGTTCTATTTTTTAAAGGAGGTACTACACAATTGTGTACCACCACTTATAGAGGCGAAATGCCCCAGTGGCTTGAACACGTGCATCTTAACATATGATTGTGGGTCTAACCCTGGCCAGTACGACTTTAGTCATACGTACTTAATCTGTGTTTATAAGCCATCTCCTTAGTGGAAAACGTCATGAAGGAACCAACAAATGTGAATGCACCAAGTGGCGTCAAAAAACCTGGTAGAATTAGCTCCAAAACCTCCTCCTCAAAGGGAAGGACGGACCTCAGACCAGCAGTGTGACTATTACAGGCTGTTTTTTCAAACCATATTCGAGCTTGAATAAGTTCTATACACATATACTTATGTATAGAACTTATTACTTAGGCTATTTTATGTGGTTACTTTTTTGTGGTAATAATTTTATACAAATAAAATTACAAAGATAATATTTGTTTCATTAAATTAATTAAAAATATATTACAAAAGCATAGAAATACTAAGGAAGGTTTCCTAAAATATAAAAGCTTGCAAGATGACGCCACTTCGTCACTCCCAAGGTTCAAAGTATTAAGTAAGAAAGTATACATTTTGCGTTTAAGTACGGTGTTCATTTTGAAGGCATCAGGGAGCTCTCGAGAAGTTCCCCGGGGAAGGTCGTTATTGTCGCAAGCTTCCTGAATAGCCCTTGACGGTTTTGATCGCTCAGGCGCTATCTACTTTGAAGTACTTATATCAAGGCTACGTCTATATATATTTTTTATAATTTACTTATCCTGGAACAACACAATTTAAGATACAAAATTTTACATAGACTTATGTAATTCTTTAGAAAAAATCGAAAGGTGATTAAGTTTTTAAAGAGTTATTTAATAGATAAAAATGACAAATATTTAAAAATAAAAGTTATCTGAAACTAATTATGCAAGAAACGTTATAAAGATTTACATTTGAACGTGCTAATCTTAGTAAATACAAATCGGATTCACAAAAATCTTTACTTTACTTTTAAAGACCTAGTTTATTGGGGCAATAACGTTATATTACGACCGTGAAAAGCGGAGCTGTACCTAGCCATAAACGTCAAACAATCTAGCATACTGAAAATAAGAACGTGAAGAGACGGACATACGTTGTTCTGGTAAAACGACTTTTATTCCATTACCTTCTAGTTTCTACAATCAAGATTATATTTTGTTATTTAGATACACTCTTTTATTTAGGTACATACTTAATTTAGTGTATATAGACATATTTCATCAAAATAAAGTCTCGATACTACACAAACCAATTTAGTTAACTTGTATCATGTGTGAAATTTCTATTTCAATTTATCTATAATTTTTATAAGCATAATGTACCTTTCCGCAAAAATATTATTGAAATATTATTCATAATTTTTTTAATGATTGGATTACTTTAAATTTAACAATGTAGCTTCGTGTTTATACTAGCATATTTTTGTACTGCGTATGCACTTCAGGTCAACCGACAAATATAATACCACCGTTAATGTTTTTTTATTTCATTAATTAATTTAATTTTTAATGTCTTTTTTATTCGGGTAAATTCCTTGTGATGTTTTTCTTCATGTGTAATATGTTTTTTTTTCTCAAGGATAAGGGCTTTTAGTTTTAGTTTTTTGTTCTTATAACTTCATTTATTTATTTTCGTGTGCGATCATGTATTTATGTTTACCCAATAGTCAGGGGCCATCTGAAAATCAGTGCTGTGCATTAGCACAGCTTATACTGAGATGAAACCTTTGCTACCTACATTGTGTTTTTTAAATTTAATTATTTTCTTGTGTATAATCTATGTTATGTATGTGTGTAGCAAAATAAAATAATTTAAATGTTTTTATTTGGCTAGTGGCAATGTTATCAAAATTTAAAATGTCAGTTTATACGGTTTGATTTTGACATAACTGATTATACAGGCGACAGAGTGACAGCCGTCAGTTGTCACGTGTGTATTTAAAATATCAATTATTGTTTATAAAATTAAATGGATTATTAATTTAACGAATTTGTTTTATATTAAACAAGGATATAAATCAATATGGATTTCATCATAGATACTGTAGGTGATGATGAACTTCAGGAAAAAACTGAATTACTTGACAAGAAAGATAAACTCTTCGTAGGTTAGTATTCTTAATGTTTACTTTATAATTTGGAATTAAATATAAATAATTATTCTTACTTGTGAATGATTTCAGAAACAGACAAGAAAATCGAAGCTATCTTAGATCTATTCGAGAGAACAAAGCAAGATTTAGATGCGCAACAGAATGCAGAAGATGAAGTTCAAAATAAATTGAAAGGTTTGAAAATAGACAACCTATTCGACGAATTTTACGACGAAATGGGCTGGACACACATTGTAGCGTTGAAACAGAAGAAAAGAAAGCAATTGTTTCGTTTTGACCAGCTAGACAAGGAAACTGGCAAGCTGAAGTCCAATCTAGGTGGTGTAGATGTTGAAAAGGAAATGAAAAAATCCGTCTTCCAACCAGGAATAGAGAAAGCGCATAGATTACCTAAATACAATGTCAGTGAGAAAAGATTAAAGGCTATGCGCAAGGTAAGCTACACTTAATGACACCAACCTAACTTATAATTAGTTATGCTTTTAACCAGATTTTTACACATGCTATTGATGCTGTCATTCCGTGTTAAGAATAACCTTCAAATGATTGTCTGTGTACAATTAAGATTATTTGATCCCAATCACTTCACAATACTTGTAATCATGACTGAGAATGTCATGGCACCCTAGCACGCTTCTTTCATTGACTGTTGGTGGATACATCTATTGCAAATTTTGATCGAACATATACCGGGGAGTGGGAAAACGTGAGAATACTAAATGTCGTGCTTCTCCCGTTAGCATGACATGACATAAACACAAACAAATATAAAAAAAAAATGTATTAAATAAAATTTTTACAACAGAATTCCCACATATTTAAAGTAACACAATTATTAATTAAACATTCTGTTAAATTCTTATGATTATATATTAAATGAAATTGTAATAAAATAAATTCAAATGTTTTAACTAAAATGTATACTTGACTCATTATAACTGTTTTTAAGTATAGTATGAACACATTAATGTGATTGGAAGCTTTTTAATTGTATTCAATATTTTATATTTTAGAGAGAAAGAGAGAAAACAAAGGGACCGGGATGGTTTAATATGAAAGCTCCGGAAATTAGCGAGGAACTTAAGAACGACCTGCAAGTACTGAAGATGAGATCTGCATTAGACCCCAAACACTTCTACAAAAAGAATGATATGGAAGTGCTACCCAAGTATTTCCAGGTAAGGGTTTATTATATTAAAATTGTTAATGGTATAATAATCTACATTCAACAAATATATTATGAGAATTACAGATTTGATTCTCTTGAGAATAGCACTTATAAACATAAGATTACTGTAAAAACATATGTTGTACTGTGTCATTTAACTGTTAATTTTTTGCATATAAATATTTATACAAATGTGTTAAATTTAGAATTTTGAAGGTATTACATTATAGGTTTTTTGATGCATATCATTTGAAATCAGAATCTCAAAACTCTTTTTATCAAATTAAAGCCTTACTGCAATATAGTGTATTATATTCATATCATAACTCTCCTTAAAGGTGGGTCGAATAATGGATTCCGCAGTGGATCATGTAAATGAGAGGTTAACAAGAAAACAAAGGAAAAGAACAATGGTTGACGAGCTTCTAGCAGATGCTGAGTTCCAAAAGTACAATAAAAAGAAGTACAAGGAAATCATAGATGAAAAGAGAAAAACTGAATATAAAACCTTCATGAAGGATAAAAGACAGAAAAATAAAGCAGCTTTAAAAAGTAATAAGTTGAAAGCAAAAAATACACCTAAATAAAGATTTTTTTTATTATATGTTTTTTGCTATTGACCCAATTACTACTATACCAATACGGATTTTGAATTTGTGGTCATGCAATATACAATTAAATTCAAAAAACTAAAATAAGTAACTATCTAGGTATTTAAGTGAAAACAAAATAACATCAATAAAACAGTCTTTATTGACATATAACACAAAGTTATCAAAAGTACAAAAACATTAAGTCACAAATTTACAATTTGACCGATTACCTGATTATAATTTGGTATCTTAAAAAAGATAATATCATATCTAAAACTTTGTAAATTATATAATGTATTATATGTATAAATTTGCAAAAAACCAAAACAACAACTTGCATGTACAAGAAATGACTTAGTAAATATAATTATTGTCAAAAGGAATAAATGGGTTGAAACAGACTCCTTAGAATCAAATTATAATATAAATATTAAAAAATGGTCGCTAAATGTACTGTTAGAGACCATTTTTTAATATTTTGAGATCAATTTATATTATAATAATAACCACTCAGTAGTGGTAAATAAGTTATATTTCATTTTGATTTTGTTACCCATGCACATACTGTTAAATACTCTAAACCCAAATAACAATATTAAATTTGTGTAAAAGTTGACTATATTCTTATGTATATATAATTTATTAATAATTTTGAGCCCTAATCATATGAAAACAACTGAACAACCAGAGGCCTTTATTGTTCTTTTTTCTTTCCCCCTTTTTTCATTTAATGCCAAGCGAAGCGAGCCGATTTTAGATATAACTTTCTTCATTAATAAAGCTATTTTTAGAATCCACCTGTAACGTCGATCGCTGCACCGCTCATGAAAGAACTTTTATCTGAACTTAAAAATGTACCTCGGCAACCTCTGCAATAGAAAAAAGAAAGTTAAAAGAAAATTACCATACTGTAAATGTCGCACTTTTAAACTTTAAGTTACTTAATCCAATATATGTTAAAAAAATAAAATTAACTTTTATCTGCTTAAAATTAATTTTAAGCCTATGAAGCCTATGAAGGCATATGTGCGGAAACTTGCATTACTCAATTGAAAAATGCACATGTTTTCACCAACCTGCATTAGACCTAAACGCAGCCATAGAACTTTTACTATGTTCTGTATACTTACTATATATTAATGCATTCTGTATTTGCGATCAAGTATTATATGCTTATACTATATACTAATTTGTATCTCTCTGATATAAGTCTTATTCTATTAAAAAATAGTAGACTAAGTATTGAATAACTATATAATTACTATGTATATAATATTATATATTACATATATAAGCAAGGGACTAATAAATAAATGTTTGTATCAACACCTTTCTAACCAGTAGGTTCACCAAGTCTTCCTAAAGGCACAAGTTTCAACATACTGTGCATAACTTTATCTGGCACCGTTTTAACGATTGGAGTATCTATGAATCCAGGCAGAACTGCATTTACTCTATAAAAAAAATTATAGCTTTATGAATATAGTAATATTAGCTATGCATGCACGAAATCGCAGGAATTGATTTTCCTATAACTTATTAAATCTTTATTGGGCAATGTTTGTTATATTGAGTGGTTGGTTGGAGGCGCCCGTCGTGACGGCAGAGTGGTGGCATACGCGAGGGCTGCGCGTATAGAGGTATAGGAGATTATTTGGACATTGTAGCATGACTTTTTATTATTTTATATATAATTTAAAACTAAAAGTAGCATAAGTAACTAATTATTACATCACCTATCTGTCATTGAAAGTTTCGTTAAAATCGGTCCAGTCGTTTCAGAGATTAGCCGGAACAAACAGACAATGACAACAACAAACCCGAATATATTATATGTATCGTATATATAATCATCATTATAAGCATATAGTATTATTATTTTATTATATAAAATAACTAAACTAAAAAAAAACTTAATGAACTTTTACTTGTCAATTTCAAAATTATTACAAAAAATATAAATACAATATTAACCTTGTTCTTACCTTACATTAAACTTTCCTAGCTCCTTGGCAGCAGTTTGTGTCATGGCAACCACCCCAGCTTTACTTGCTGAATAATTGGATTGGCCTATAAAATAAAAAGTCATATATTTAAATTAATTGAAAAAAAAAGTTACAGATCCCATTATTACCTATACTAAGGTAATGATGGGCCGAATGCATTTTGTGATTGAAAATTTGAAAATCAATTTTTTTTTATTGAATGTCAGTTAGAATTAGTCATTATTCTCACTGGAAATGCAGCACAAGCTCCTCAAACTGGGACAACACTATTGTTGCTTAATTTTAGAATATGTCATGAATGGTACCTACCCAGACAGGTTTGCACAAAACCCAAGTCCTTAGCCAAAGGATTAAAACTTATTTTCGAATATAATAAAGCATAATGTGTAAAGCTATTTTATGAATGTTTTACCAAATGTCTAAATAAAAAAAAAACTTTTTTATAATAAATCATCAATCATAAATTTACCTATGTTTGGGTGCTTTCCAACAATACTTGAGATATTTATGATTGATCCCGGAATTGAAGCCTCTGTCATTGCCTTCGCAAAAGTCTGCATTACTAGAAAGGATCCCTGGAAAAAAAAATTGTAATATACAGCAAAACTATAAATAAAAACTTTTATTATTATCCTCTTATATTAATTAAACAATTTAAAATTCTTCACAATAAAGACCACATTCTCAAGTAAGACATTTCATTCATATTTCATGGAATTTGTTGATAGATCTGCTATATTATGTATAATACAAAATCAAAATCAAAATAAACTTTATTCAAGTAGGCTTTTATAAGCACTTTTGAATCGTCATTTTACAATTAAGTGAAGCTACCACCGGTTCGGAAAGTAGATTCTACCGAGAAGAACCGGCAAGAAACTCAGTAGTTACTCTTTTTTAACATTTAAGAAATACAACGTCATGTTAATTAAATACAATTATTTCAATTAAATTATTTCAATTACATATTGATAAAATCCTTATTTATAATAAAACACTATTCTATTTAACTACTATCAACAACGTTAATTTTATTTTCTTCATTTTTCTACATATATCCTGTCCTACTAGTCATTTACTTTGGACCATGTATAAATATACAAAAACAGATCAATCAAAAGCCTTTTTCAATTGTCTTAGGTTGTATATACAGATGAACTAACCTTAGTTTACATATTTAATAACTGGCTTAAGAGTAAGAGTAATAAGAGTTTATCTTTATATATCCATTTTAACTTTACTTCCAAAATTTGCAAATCCATAAAGAATTACCATAGATTAATCAAGCTCATAATCAATGGCATAGTGGCAATTTGCTGGTAACTGTTGTTTCTTTGGCTTATGCTTGAAATAGAGTATAGATATAATTTAATTACCTTTAAGTTCACATTAAGTACACTATCATAATCTTCCTCCGAGAGCTTCAGTAACCAGTTGGCTCTTGTTATACCGGCTGAGTTTACAACTATTCTTGGTGGGGTCTTGTATTCACTTAGAATTGATTGCAATAGATTCTGCACTGATTTTGGATCTGATACATCTAACTCCATAGCAGTGTGATCTCCGGTTGCTGGTGAGAATAAAAATAACAATATAGAATTATTACCAGTAGGCAAACTTATACACTTAGATTTGAACAATTCAAAAATCTTTATGCCACAACAAAAACTGTCTGTACTAAATAAATGACTACTAAATATGATTGAAAATTGAGGACATATTCATTTAATTATATTTTATATTTATAATATGTAAGCAAAGTGCCAAGTGTGGTATACGGTCACCAACATCTTAACACAGTATGGTGCTATAAGAAATAGAAGTTTTAAATTCACCAATGCCATACTAACCATAAATATCATTTAAGTTATTTGGACTTGTAATAACAACTAGCTAGCTATCATAAAAATAATTATAATGTAATATATAATATAAATAATATAAATAATTATAATGACGAGTACTTCTCCCCGCCGACGTCGCCAACACCTGTACGTCGAGCGGGGAGACGCCGGCCACCGACGGGCTTGGGATCCAGAGGCCAACCGGTCTCAAACGGGGTCCCCGCTTCCGGTGGTGGTGTGCAGCGCATGCGATGGACACAATCCATTAATGAAAATGTCATGCGCGCATACTATGGGGCTACAGAGGGGGGAACTAACCTCACGGCGTACCGTGTTAGGATGCTCTCTATGTTTCAGGCACTTGAACCAACTATCAACGTCTCGGCTCAACGACTGTCGGATCAGGTGCGGGTCATTCTGCGTAACAACAGGCTGAGTGACACCGTGCTTGATCGAATTCGCTCAGAACAGTGTAATGGCGGTGTCACTTCCGCTCCGTCACAACCCGTGGTACAGGGACCACTTCCTGCAATACCACAGGGCCCATGTCATGATCATGATGATGAGGGCGAGGGTGACATGGCTATTACAACAAGTAAGTACAGTGATCATCTGAGGAGCGCACTGGAGGATGCGATTCGGGAGTATCGTGACATTCCCGCTGAGCTTAGGCCACGGTTACCACGTTTGCCCATGACTAAACGGAATAGGGACCTAGTGTGCACTCTGGATTCACTGCTCGCAGATTATTTCGAGAGCAGTGAAAATCTCGAAGATACGCACTCAATTCTGTTTTGTGCGGCTGTTGCAGCATGTCGTGTAGCTGGTGTTACATTTGAAGACACCGAACGAGCTACACGACCAAAGACTGTTGCACCGGCCTGGCAGAGCAGGATTGAGAAACGTATTAATGAGACCAGAGTGCTCATTGGAAAACTATGTTGTTTTAAGGAAGGGAATACGCGTCCACGTGTAATGCGTTTCGTGGGGCGGGCGTTCTTGGGGACTGGTATCAGTCCGCAAGAATATCCGTCCCATGTCGTGGAGCGTATTGACTTCCTAAAACAAAAAGTTTATGCATGGGCAAGCCGCATCCGTCGGTACAGGCGGCGAGTGGACCGTTATTACTTGAATCGCATGTTCCAGAGCGATCAAAGGTGGGTGTACAGAACGTGGGAGCGACTCGACGAGGGTGTGAGCGATGGGTGTCGCCCGGATGATGATGCCACGAATACATTTTGGCGCAACATCTGGTCGGTACCCGTCGACCACATAGAAGGTGACTGGATGCGGGAAGTCAGGCAAGCGTGCGAGCCTTTGGAAGCGATGGGAGAAATTTCCATCGCTTCTGAAGATGTAGCCGCTGCAGTTCGGTCCGTTCCAAACTGGAAGTCTCCAGGACCGGACGGGCTTCATAGCTTTTGGCTAAAATGGCTGCGCAGCTCGCATGAATGCTTGGCATCTCAGTTCCAGTCAGCTCTAGAGTCTGGGTCGCTACCACAGTTCCTTACCACCGGAGTTACCCACCTGCTCCATAAATCAGGTAGTGCAACAGATCCTAAAAATTATAGACCGATTACTTGTTTACCGACGGTCTATAAGCTCCTTACCTCCATTCTGAGAGATAAGATTAATAGTCACATAGAAAATAATAGTATTTTGTCCGTCTCTCAGAATGGATGTAGGGGTGGATCACGAGGCACTAAGGAGCTACTCCTCATTGATATGACCATTAGCCAACAGGTTCGTCGTTCTCGAAAGAGTCTGTCGACATGCTGGATAGATTACAAGAAGGCCTATGATTCCGTGCCGCATACATGGCTCTTGAGGGTGCTGGAGTTGTATAAATTAGATACAACTCTATGCAGTTTCTTGAGATCATGTATGGGACAATGGCGGACAGTCCTTCGCTATCCAGGATGTCGAACGATTCATAGTAATGACGAACCGATAAGGATTGAGCGGGGAATATTCCAGGGCGATAGTTTGAGTCCATTGTGGTTTTGTTTAGCCTTGAACCCTCTAAGTACTCTGTTGGAGAGCTCAAGGCTGGGCTATCGTTTGCGGAGAGGAGGTAAAGTAATATCCCACCTACTTTACATGGATGACCTTAAGCTCTTTGCACCTTCAGATTCACAACTGGTAGAGTTACTAAAGGTAACAGAAACTTTTAGTAATTCTATTAGAATGGAATTTGGAGTTGACAAATGCGCGGTTATGCATGTAAAGCGAGGAGAGATTGTGGAATCTGACGGATTACAACTTTCAGATTCCATAAACTTTAAGTCACTGTCCGCAAACGAATCATACAAATACTTGGGTATGTCGGAAGCGTTAGGCATCAATGTGACCGACATGAAACAATCATTGCAGGAGCGTTTCTTTGGTCGCCTGAAAAAGGTACTCAAAAGTCTTTTATCAGGTGGCAATAAGGTTCGCGCCTTCAATGGTTGGGTCATGCCGGTCTTGATGTACTCTTTCGGCATACTCAAGTGGACTCAAAAAGAACTAGACGCATTGGATAGGAGAGTCCGTGTCCTGCTGACTACATATCGAATGCATCATCCTCGGTCTTCGGTGATGAGATTGTACATCCCACGGAGATGTGGTGGCCGTGGCTTTTTAAATGCCAAGACCCTACATAACCGTGAGGTGTACAAACTCAGGGAGTATTTTCTCCACACTGACTTGGATATGCACCGAGATGTAGTTACAATAGACAAGGGACTAACTCCGCTCTCCTTAGGCAAAGAGAACTGGCGCAAACCTGTAGTACTAAGTACTGAGAACCGCAAGGAAGTATGGAAGAGCAAGGAGCTACACGGACGCTTCTATCGGGCCCTTCATGGACCCGATGTGGATTTTATGGCGTCCGTATCTTGGCTACGGTTCGGCAACCTATTTGGTGAAACCGAAGGTTTTGTCTGTGCGATTATGGACGAAGTTATCATGACGAACAACTACCGGAAGTATATTGTGAGGGATGGCACGGTGGACATATGTCGGGCGTGTCACACTCCGGGCGAATCCCTTAGACATATTATTTCCGGTTGTTCTCGTCTTGCTAACGGAGAGTATTTGCACAGACATAATCAAGTGGCCAAGATTATCCATCAACAACTTGCACTTCGATACGGTCTTGTGGTATCAGAGGTACCATACTACAGGTATGTGCCCGACCCAGTTCTCGAGAATGGTCATATCACGCTGTACTGGGACCGATCTATAATCACTGACAGGACTGTTGTCGCCAACAAGCCTGATATAGTGGTGATAGACCGGTCAGAGCGCCGCACGATAATTGTTGACATCACCATCCCTCATGACGAGAATCTCGTGAAGGCTGAGAAAGATAAACAAATAAAATATCTTGACTTAGCTCACGAGGTTGTCGACATGTGGGATGTGGATACAGCAGTTATTGTGCCGATAGTTGTTTCAGCGAATGGCCTAATGGCCAAGAGCCTCGACCAACACCTTAAGAGGCTCTCGTTAGGTAGCTGGGTCAAGGGCCTGATGCAGAAGGCCGTACTCCTCGGCACGGCGCGTATTGTGAGGAAGTTCCTCTCTCTGGAGCCCTGACCACCGGTGGCTTGGACCCTGTTCCCGCCACTGGTTGGCCTCTGTATTTTATATTTTTAAATATATTTTATGTTCGTATTTATATTTAAAAATGTAATTATATATGAATGAAAACAAATAAAAAGATTATAATGTAAAAAATGTTCCACAATATTAATGATTTAATTTAAAAATTATTTTTACATGTTTACCATTTGAACCAGAGGCCAATGCTGTATATTTCTTAATAGTTTCCAATGCTGCATCATAATTTTTATCGGCAGCAATAACTGTAGCACCCTCTCTAGATAACACCTGACAAGCAGCTCGGCCGATACCAGACCCAGCACCTGGAAATTCAAGCAGAAAATTATTGTCTTTATTTCAAAAATTTTGATTGTCAAAATACAAGAATCTAATCCTGAATCCAATAATTAAATGGCTTTAACAACTTATTTCAGAACAGTTGAGAATCAGGATTTTATTATTTACTTCTGAAATAGTAGCCAAAAACAATATTTATGTCTTGTATATTACTAGCATAGAATTTTTAAATATTCTGATAAAGAAATATATCTCATAAAGCATGATTTAATATATTCTAATTTTAATTATATACAAATTCAAGTAGATATTATTTACTTGCCCGTTACAAGCGCGAGTCTTCCAGACACAAGACCTTTAACCATTTTTCAAAAATATCAAAAAGCACGTCCTTTCAATATAAGATAGCTATTATTACATAAGAAATGTTCTAATCAGTTTTGTTTATCAGTAATAACCTCTGAATAGTATAAGGATCGTAAAACTGCTCTTTAGCCCCTACTAACAACCAACTGAAACTCATTAAAAATGTTCAGAAACCTACAACCGTGAAAAGTTATAGTATAAAACTTGTAATACATAGTAGTATATTTATAGGCAAAAGCCTATAAATATTTACTTACATGTGTTAAATTTAGAATTTTGAAGGCAGGGGCGGCCTTACCCATTGCGAGGCTCCGGGCGATAGGTCTTTGCGAGGCCCTTTGTCCTACGAGAAAGTACCTACCCATGTGATAAGAAAGTTGGTCTGGTTGTTCGATAGGTATTCATTTTGTTTGGTAAGAAATGCTAAAGTTGTCAAAATAAATAAATGTTGAGTTTTAAAATATTTTACTTACATTGAGAGATTTACAAAATTAACAAATACAAAGATGTTAGCCCAATGATGTTCTAGTTAAAACAGTTAAACAGATATGTCATTAACGCGCAAAAAGTGAAGACTAGAAAACGTCCTAATTGGGACGTTTGCCTTTAGTCGTTTTCATCATAATTATGCGAGTAATAAGTTATAATACATCATAATTATGTAGTAATACGTTTTGCGTAATTAAAACATCTAGTTATCCCTTTTACTTATTGTTTTTTATCAAGCTATCCTTTTTACTTGTAACGAAATGTAAAATAAACAGTCCCCGGTGCGGCACACTTTTTTCTGTTGTTTAGTATGGGTATAACATATCTGTTTATTAGAATATCATTGTGTTAGCCACTGATAAACATTAAAATTGATGTTTGCGGCTTTTACTATGACTAAAATCTTCAATTAGAGCACAATAATCTAACGAATGAGCTACCTACGTCATTTTCGTCATCTACGTCAAGTCGATCTTGTTTCATCGAATTTCTTAAATATGTTTTAATAATTTTGAGCCTCGAAAAACTCCTTTCAGCAGACGCAACCGTAACAGCTGCAGTGGCAATGATTCTCTGAACTATTTCGATAGTGGGGCCCACGCGATTGGGCCGCCGGTGCGAGCGCTATGACCATCATTTTCCTTTTTGACTTTACGTAATTAGACCCCTGAAGAACCGCCATACTGGTACAAATGACCAACTATTTTGTCATTACCATCTCCCGGTCTATAAACTTCAGTTTACATTATTTACATAATTATTTGTTTTCTATTATGTATTTCAGCACCGAGATAATGTCATCGTTTCCTTCATACACAAAATTAGGAACAAAAACATAACACTTAAATAAATAAAAATATAGTAAAAAAAATTTTTTTAATGCTCGACGCTAGGCGAGGCCCCTTCAAGCGCGAGGCCCCGGGCGATTGCCCTGTTCGCCACCCCCTAAGGCCGAAACTGTTTGAAGGTATATAAGTATAAAAACAATTAAAATCTCAAAAATCTTTTTATCAAATTAAAGCCTTACTGCAATATAGTGTATTATATTCATATTATAACTCTCCTTAAAGGTGGGTCGAATAATGGATTCCGCAGTGGATCATGTAAATGAGAGGTTAACAAGAAAACAAAGGAAAAGAACAATGGTTGACGAGCTTCTAGCAGATGCTGAGTTCCAGAAGTACAATAAAAAGAAGTACAAGGAAATCATAGATGAAAAGAGAAAAACTGAATATAAAACCTTCATGAAGGATAAAAGACAGAAAAATAAAGCAGCTTTAAAAAGTAATAAGTTGAAAGCAAAAAATACACCTAAATAAAGTTTTTTTTTTATTATAATATGTTTTTCGCTGTTAACCCATACTGCTATACCAATACAGATTTTGAATCTGTGGCCCACTTGACAAATAAGGTGGTTACGCAATGTACAAAATTAAATTCAAAAAACCTAAATTGAAGAAGTATATAAGTGAAAACAAAATAACATCAGTAAAACAGTCTTTATTGACATATATCACAAAGTTATCAAAAGTACAAAAACATTAAGTAACAAACTTACAATTTGACTGATTACCTGATTATAATTTGGTATCTTAAAAAAGATAATATCATATTTAAAACTTTGTAAATTATATAATATATTATATGTATAAATTTGCAAAAAACAAAAACAACTTGCATGTACAATAAATTACTAATTATGTATTTACTAAATATAATTATTGTTAAAAGGATAAATGGGTTAAAACAGGCTCTTTAGAATCAAATCATAGTATAAATTGATTTCAAAATCTTAAAAAATTGTCTCTAAATGTACTAAAATAAGGTATATTTCATATTGATTTTGTGACCCATGCAAATTATTATTATTAAATACTTCTAAACCCCAATAACAATATTATATTTGTCTAAATTTTGTGTAAAAGTTGACTATATTCTTATGTATACATAATTAATTAATAATTTTGAGCCCAAATCATATGAAAACAACTGAACATCCACAGGCCTTTATTGCTCTTTTTTTCTTTCCCCGTTTTTTCATTTAATGCCAAGCTAAGTGACCTGATTTTAGATATCATTCTCTTCATTAATAAAGCTTTTTTTAGAATCCACCTGTGACGTCGATCGCTGCACCGCTCATGAAAGAACTTTTATCTGAACTTAAAAATGTTATGACCTCGGCGACCTCTGCAATAGAAAAAAAGAAAGTTAAAGGAAAATTACCATACTGTAAATGTCGCACTTTTAAACTTTAAGTTGTTTAATCCAAAATATGTTAAAAACGATAACATTAAATGTGCTTAAATATGTCTTATGCCCCATTATGAAGGCATATGTGCGGAAACTTGCATTACTCAATTGAATATTTTTAGACCCAGCAGTAGAAAATTTACTATGTTCTATATTCTTACTATGCATTATGTATTTGTGATCAAGTATTATCTGCTTATACTATATACTAATTTCTATCTCTCTAATTAGTCTAGTTAATTCAAAAATAGGAGACTAAGTATTGCATAACTATATAATTACTATATATATAATATTATATATTACATATATAAGTAAGGGACTAATAAATAAATGTTTGTATCAACAACTTTACTCACCAGTAGGTTCACCAAGTCTTCCTAAAGGCACAAGTTTCAACATACTGTGCATAACTTTATCTGGCACCGTTTTAACGATTGGAGTATCTATGAATCCTGGCAGAACTGCATTTACTCTGTAAAAAAAAAAATTATAGCTTTATGACTATAGTAATATTAGCTATGCATGCACGAAATCGCAGGAATTGATTTTCCTATATCTTATTAAATCTTCATTGGGCAATGTTTGTTATATTGAGTGGTTGGTTTGAGGCACCCAACTTGGCGGCAGAGTGGTGGCATACGCGAGGGCTGCACACGGTATAGGAGAATATTTGGAGAGTAGCGTGACTTTTTATTATTTTATATATAATTTGAAACTAAAAGTAGCATAAGTTACTAGTTATTACATCACCTATCTGTCAGTGAAAGTTTCGTTAAAATCGGTCCAGTCGTTTCAGAGATCAGCCGGAACAAACACTCGAAATTATTATATGTATTTTATATATAATTATTATTATAAGCATATAGTATTATTATTTTACAAAAAGTATAAATGCAATATTAACCTGGTTCTTACCTTACATTAAACTTTCCCAGCTCCTTGGCTGCAGTTTGTGTCATGGCAACCACCCCAGCCTTACTTGCTGAATAATTCGATTGGCCTGTAAAATAAAAAGTCATATATTTAAATTAATTAAATTGCCTGCGTTTGAACCTGAAATCATCTATTCAGTTGCACACAAAACCACTACACCATCTCGACTCCTTTTGTGATTGAAAATTTGAAAATCATTGTTTTAATAGAATATAATTAGTAAGAATTAGTCATTATTCTCACCAGCAATGCAGCACAACTCAAAACGGGACAACACTATTGTTGCTTGATTTTAGAATATGTCATGAATGGTACCTACCCAGACAGGTTTGCACAAAACCCAAGTCCTTAGCCAAAGGATCAAAAGTTATTTTCGAATATAATAAAGCATAATATGTAATGTGTAAAGCTATTTTATGAATGTTTTACCAAATGTCTAAATAAAATAAACTTTTATGTAATAAATCATCAATCATAAATTTACCTATGTTTCCGTACTTTCCAACAATACTTGAGATATTTATGATTGATCCCGCTATCGAAGCCTCTGTCATTGCCTTCGCAAAAGTCTGCATTACAAGAAAGGTTCCCTGGAAAGATAAAATACTATACAACAAAACTGTAAATAAACACTTTTGATCTACTAATTTAAATCTTTACAATAAAGTCCACAACCATAATGTAAGCCTTATTGCATTCACAAAGAGAGTTCCTTAGATTAACATATTCTATGAAATTTGTTGATAGCTCTGCTATAGTATGCATTACAAATTGATAAAATCCTTATTTATAATAAAACACAATTTTATTTAACTACTATTAACAACTTTAATTTTATTTTCTTAATTTTTCTACATATATCCTGTCCTACTAGTCATTTACTTTCAATCGTCTTAGGTTGTATATACAGATGTACTAACCTTAGTTTACATATTTAATAACTGGCTTAAGAGTAAGAGTAATAAGAGTTTATCTTTATATATCCACTTTAACTTTACTTCCAAAAATTTGCAAATCCATAAAGAATTATCATAGATTAATCAAGCTCTTAATCAATGGTATAGTGGCAATTTGCTGGTAACTGTTGTTTCTTTGGCTTATGCTTGAAATAGAGTATAGATATAATTTAATTACCTTTAAGTTCACATTAAGTACACTATCATAATCTTCCTCCGAGAGCTTCAGTAACCAATTATCTCTGGTTATACCAGCCGAGTTTACAACTATTCTTGGTGGGGTCTTGTATTCACTTAGAATTGATTGCAATAGATTCTGCACAGATTTTGGATCTGATACATCTAACTCCATAGCAGTGTGATCTCCGGTTGCTGGTGAGAATAAAAATAACAATAAAGAATTATTACCAGTAGGCAAACTTATACACTTAGATTTGAACAATTCAAAAATCTTTATGCCGCAACAAAACCTGCCTGTATGAAATAAATGACTTCAAAATATGATTCAAAATTGAGGACATATTCATTTAATTAATTTTTTTATTTATAATATGTAAGCAAAGTGCCAAGTGTGGTATGTGGTCACCAGCATCTTAACACATAATATGGTGCTATAAGAAATACTGACCAGTTTTTACTTCACCTGTGCCATACAACATAAATATCAGTTTAGTTCTTTGGGCTTGTAATAACAACTAGCTAGCTATCATAAAAGTTATTATAATGTAAAAAATGTTCCATAATATTAATGAATGAATTTAAAAATGATTTTTACATGTTTACCATTTGAACCAGAGGCCAATGCTGTATATTTCTTAATAGTTTCCAACGCTGCATCATAATTTTTATCAGCAGCAATAACTGTAGCACCCTCTCTAGATAACACCTGACAAGCAGCTCGGCCGATACCAGACCCAGCACCTGGAAATTCAAGCAGAAAATTATTGTCTTTATTTCAAAAATTTTGATTGTCAAAATACAAGAATCTAATCCTGAATCCAATAATTAAATGGCTTTAACAACTTATTTCAGAACAGTTGAGAATCAGGATTTTATTATTTACTTCTGAAATAGTAGCCAAAAACAATATTTATGTCTTGTATATTACTAGCATAGAATTTTTAAATATTCTGATAAAGAAATATATCTCATAAAGCATGATTTAATATATTCTAATTTTAATTATATACAAATTCATGTAGATATTATTTACTTGCCCGTTACAAGCGCGAGTCTTCCAGACACAAGACCTATAACCATTTTTCAAAATTATCAAAAAGCACGTCCTTTCAATATAAGATAGCTATTATCACATAAGAAATGTTCTAATCAGTTTTGTTTATCAGTAATAACCTCTGAATAGTATAAGGATCGTAAAACTGCTCTTTGCCCCCTACTTAACAACAAACTGAAACTCATTAAAAATGTTCAGAAACCTACAACCGTGAAAAGTTATAGTATAAAACTTGTAATACATAGTAGTATATTTATAGGCAAAAGCCTATAAATATTTACTTACATGTGTTAAATTTAGAATTTTGAAGCCTTCTTTTACCCCTTGCGAGGCTCCGGGCCATAGGTCTTTGCGAGGCCCTTTGTCCTACGAAAAAGTACCTACCTATGTGATGAGAAAGTTGGTCTGGTTGTTTGATAGGTATTCATTTTGTTTGGTAAGAAATGCTAAAGTTGTCAAAAGAAATAAATGTTGAGTTTTAAAATATTTTACTTACATTGAGAGATTTACAAAATTAACAAATACAATGATGTTAGCCACTGATAAACATTAAAATTGATTTAAATAAAACTAGTTATTACGGATTTTAATCGCGTATATTAATTATTTTGGACATCCCGACGTTTCGTGCACTTTACAGCGTTCGCGGTCACGGGTAAAATAAGGTGGCATTTGTCTGTTTGAAGAACAAAAGAAAATATTATTTGCAACTACCGCCAACGATTTCTCAATTGGTATCTTGAGTAACGTTCCGGTTGCACGCAGAAGGCACTGACTGTATCTTTAGGTCTTGCAGTCTGTTGGATTTGGAATTTTAAATTTTTAATAAGTGGATCCCAGGTGTTAGTAAGTCTCCAACCATCTTCTCTATTGAAGTTCGGATGTTTTTGAATTTCAATAGCCTCGCGTATCATTCTAGGAATGAATCTGTGTTCTTTAGCGAGGATCTGTGGTTTATCAAATCTGATAAAATGGTTAGGTTTATCCAGAGCATGTTCACAGACTGCAGACTTTGAAGAACGCTTATTTTTGACATCTCCTATATGTTCCTTGGCCCTGGTACTGATACTTCTCTTTGTTTGGCCTATGTAAGATAAACCACACTCACATTCGAATTTATATACTCCTGCAGTTTGTAAAGGAATATTACTCTTGATAGGTCTCAACAACTGGCTCACTTTCTTATGAGGCTTGTAAACGGTTTTAATCGAAGCTCGCTTCAAGATGTTGCCAATCCTGTCTGTAACTCCCTTCACATATGGTAGAAATGCAGGTTGTCGCTCAACTGTGGGTGGCTTGATACGGCTTCTGCGATGCTGGCGAGGCACGGGCAGCTTGTTCTGGTGGAGTGCAAGCTTGACCTGACGTAGCTCGTCCTCTAGGTGTTCAGCATCGCAGAGATGGTGGGCTCTCTGAAACAAAGATTTGCCAACAAAACAGTCATCATTGAGGTATTTGTTGGTGTGTGTGGGTTTCCTATAAACTGTGTGACTTAATGTATTGTCAGAATTCTTGATAATAAGGATGTCAAGGAAAGCTAAAGAATTATTTGCTTCTAGTTCCATAGTAAATTGAATGTTTTTATTTATAGAATTAAGATGTACTAAAAATGCAGATGTCAGATCACTAGGTAATATTGTGAAAGTTTCATCTACGTACCGTTTATAAAACCTACCTCCGGACGCGAAAATTTAAGACAACATTATTAAAATTGATGTTTGCGGCTTTTACTATGACTAAAATCTTCAATTAGAGCACAATAATCTAACGAATGAGCTACGTCAAGTCGATCTTGTGTCATCGAATTTCTTAAATATGTTTTAATAATTTTGAGCCTCGAAAAACTCCTTTCAGCAGACGCAACCGTACCAGCTGTAGTGGCAATGATTCGATAGTGGGGTAATAGACCGGGAGATGATAATGACAACATATTTGGTCATTTGTACCAGTATGGCGGTTCTATAGGGGTCTAATTACATAAAGGTAAAAAGCGTGGGCACTAATCGAATGCGTCGAAAAAATAACGAAGGCGGCGAATGTGAACAATATTTTTGCAAAATCCTAAGATTTTATTCGTAATGCGAACGATTTGCACTAACTTCTCCTGAAAGTTTGAGGTTTAACGAATATAATACAAATACAAAGTTTCAAACACCTAGGTGGCGGCAATCTTGTCTTATAAGCAGATGTTATGTTGTATAATATGGTTATAGTATGGGATTATTTTTTTTAGGTTAAATTTTATCCAAATGAACCGAATACGATGATGCCATACTGTAACAAATTATTTTATGTCTTGTACCTTGAAAACATGTCGAAAGATAAAAACCTGATCTTTGATGAATGAAGTATGGCGCCACTTTTTCCCTCAACTACAAGTATGGCAAATATAATAATGGTCACATTGTATCGCATAATTTCCAAAAGTCTAAATCTCATACTGGTACAAATCATCAAATTTTGTTTTTCTTTTTCACCAGTCGACAGTCAACGACCTCATGTTTACAATCTGTAATAATTTTTTTTACGTACAATTGCGTCCAAATTACGAGAATATAATGATGTCATGATGTAAAAAATGATTTTACGTGTTTTACAGTCGTATTTTAAAAAGGTGTTAAATAAATAAGTATTTCAAGTATGGCAGCACTTTTTCCCCCTACTGGAAGTATGGGAAAAATAGTAACGGTCACATTTTGCCTAATACTTTCCAAAAATTCAAATGCAATAATGGTACAAATCGTTTGGCCAATAAAAAAAATTACTACTTTGCAGTGGTATGGCGGCCATTAGGAACTGTCGGAAAAGTATGGCAAGGTGATTTTCGTGAATGGCTTCTCGACGATAATTAGCTATCCAAAAATTAGCCTGGTACAAATGGTTGAATTGTTTTATTAAAATTAATGTATTCGCGTCGGTATGGCGGGCTGTAAGCCACATCCGAGAAGTATGGCATTACGCTACCGCCTACTTCGTCTTTTTCGACTATCGGAAAATACAAGCATTTTTGTGGAACAAATCGTTCGACACTCGTTATTTATGCGACGTGTTCGATTAAAGCCCACGCGATTGGGCCGCAGGTGCGAGCGCTATGACCATCATTTTCCTTTTTGCCTTTACGTAATTAGGCCCCTGAAGAACCGCCACACACACAAATGACCAAATATTTTGTCATTACCATCTCCCGGTCTATAAACTTCTGTTTACATTATTTACATTATTATTTGTTTTCTATTATGTATTTCAGCACCGAGATAATGTCATCGTTTCCTTCATACACAAAATTAGGAACAAAATCAAAACACTTAAATAAATAAAAATATAGTAAAAAAAAAAATTTAACGCTCGACACGAGGCGAGGCCCCTTCAAGCGCGAGGCCCCGGGCGATTGCCCTGTTCGCCACCCCTTAAGGCCGAAACTGTTTGAAGGTATATAAGTATAAAAACAATTAGAATCTCCAAAATCTTTTTATCAAATTAAAGCCTTACTGCAATATAGTGTATTATATTCATATCATAACTCTCCTTACAGGTGGGTCGAATAATGGATTCCGCAGTGGATCATGTAAATGAGAGGTTAACAAGAAAACAAAGGAAAAGAACAATGGTTGACGAGCTTCTAGCAGATGCTGAGTTCCAGAAGTAGTACAATAAAAAGAAGTACAAGGAAATCATAGATGAAAAGAGAAAAACTGAATATAAAACCTTCATGAAGGATAAAAGACAGAAAAATAAAGCAGCTTAAAAAATAAATAAGTTGAAAGCAAAAAATACACCTAAATAAAGTTTTTTTTTTTATTATAATATGTTTTTCGCTGTTAACCCATACTGCTATACCAATACAGATTTTGAATCTGTGGCCCACTTGACAAATAAGGTGGTCACGCAATATACAAAATTAAATTCAAAAAACCTAAATTGAACAAGTGCATAAGTGAAAACAAAATAACATCAGTAAAACAGTCTTTATTGACATATATCACAAAGTTATCAAAAGTACAAAAACATTAAGTAACAAATTTACAATTTGACCGATTACCTGATTATAATTTGGTATCTTAAAAAAGATAATATCATATCTAAAACTTTGTAAATTATATAATATATTATATGTATAAATTTGCAAAAAACAAAAACAACAACTTGCATGTACAATAAATTACTTATTATGTATTTACTAAATATAATTATTGTTAAAAGGATAAATGGGTTAAAACAGGCTCTTTAGAATCAAATCATAGTATAAATTGATTTCAAAATCTTAAAAAATTTTCTCTAAATGTACTAAAATAATTTCATATTGATTTTGTTACCCATGCACATTATTATTATTAAATACTTCTAAACCCCAATAACAATATTATATTTGTCTAAGTTTTGTGTAAAAGTTGACTATATTCTTATGTATATATAATTTATTAATAATTTTGAGCCCAAATCATATGAAAACAACTGAACAACCAGAGGCCTTTACTGTTCTTTTTTCTTTCTTATTCTTTCCCCTTTTTTTCATTTAATACCAAGCCAAGTGAACTGATTTTAGATATAATTCTCTTCATTAATAAAGCTATTTTTAGAATCCACCTGTAACGTCGATCGCTGCTCCGCTCATGAAAGAACTTTTATCTGAACTTAAAAATGTTATGACCTCGGCGACCTCTGCAATAGAAAAAAGAAAGTTAAATTACCATACTGTAAATGTCGCACTTTTAAACTTTAAGTTGTTTTATCCAATATATGTTAATAACAATAACATTAACTTTTATCTGCTTAAAATTAAGTTTATGCCCCATTATGAAGGCATATGTGCAGAAACTTGCATTACTCAATTGAATATTTTTCATGTTTTCACCAACCTGCATTAGATCGCCTAGACCAAGCAGTAGAAAATTTACTTTGTTCTATATTCTTACTATGCATTATGTATTTGTGATCAAGTATTATCTGCTTATACTATATACTAATTTCTATCTCACTAATTAGTCTAGTTTATTCAAAAATAGGAGACTAAGTATTGCATAACTATTTAATTACTATATATATAATATTATATACTACATATATAAGCAAGGGACTAATAAATAAATGTTTGTATCAACAACTTTACTAACCAGTAGGTTCACCAAGTCTTCCTAAAGGCACAAGTTTCAACATACTGTGCATAACTTTATCTGGCACCGTTTTAACGATTGGAGTATCTATGAATCCAGGCAGAACTGCATTTACTCTGTAAAAAAAAATTATAGCTTTATGACTATAGTAGTATTAGCTGTGCACGCGCACGAAATCGCAGGAATTGATTTTCCTATATCTTATTAAATCTTCATTGGGCATTATTTGTAATATTAAGTGGTTGGTTGGAGGCACCCAACTTGGCGGCAGAGTGGTGGCATACGCGAGGGCTGCACACGGTATAGGAGAATATTTGGAGAGTAGTGTGACTTTTTATTATTTTATATATAATTTGAAACTAAAAGTAGCATAAGTTACTAGTTATTAAATCACCTATCTGTCAGTGAAAGTTTCGTTAAAATCGGTCCAGTCGTTTCAGAGATCAGCCGGAACAAACACTCGAAATTATTATATGTATTTTATATATAATTATTATTATAAGCATATAGTATTATTATTTTACAAAAAGTATAAATGCAATATTAACCTGGTTCTTACCTTACATTAAACTTTCCCAGCTCCTTGGCTGCAGTTTGTGTCATGGCAACCACCCCAGCCTTACTTGCTGAATAATTCGATTGGCCTGTAAAATAAAAAGTCATATATTTAAATTAATTAAATTGCCTGCGTTTGAACCTGAAATCATCTATTCAGTTGCACACAAAACCACTACACCATCTCGACTCCTTTTGTGATTGAAAATTTGAAAATCATTGTTTTAATAGAATATAATTAGTAAGAATTAGTCATTATTCTCACCAGCAATGCAGCACAACTCAAAACGGGACAACACTATTGTTGCTTGATTTTAGAATATGTCATGAATGGTACCTACCCAGACAGGTTTGCACAAAACCCAAGTCCTTAGCCAAAGGATCAAAAGTTATTTTCGAATATAATAAAGCATAATATGTAATATGTAAAGCTATTTTATGAATGTTTTACCAAATGTCTAAATAAAAAAAACTTTTATGTAATAAATCATCAATCATAAATTTACCTATGTTTCCATACTTTCCAACAATGCTTGAGATATTTATGATTGATCCCGCTATCGAAGCCTCTGTCATTGCCTTTGCAAAAGTCTGCATTACAAGAAAGGTTCCCTGGAAATAAAAAATAATACTAAACAAAACTGTAAATAAACACTTCTGATCTACTAATTTAAATCTTCACAATAAAGTCCACAACCATAATGTAAGCCTTATTCCATTCACAAAAAGAGTTCCTTAGATTTACATATTCTATGGAATTTGTTGAAAGCTCTGCTATATTATGCATTACAAATTGATAAAATCCTTATTTATGATAAAATATTCTATTTAACTACTATTAACAAATTTAATTTAATTTTCTTAGTTTTTCGACATATATCCTGTCCTACTAGTCATTTACTTTGGACTATATATAAACATACTAAAACGGATCAATCTATAGCCTTTTCCAATTGTCGTAGGTCATATATACAGATAAACTAATCTTAGTTTACATATTAAATGGCATTTGCTAATAACTAGCTTTATTGTGATTTGTGCACAACTAAGAGTTTATCTTTATATATTCATTCTAACTTTACTTCCAAAAATTTGCAAATCCATAAAGAATTACCATAGATTAATCAAGCTCATAATCAATGGCATAGTGGCAGTTTGCTGTTAACTGTTGTTTCTTTGGCTTATGCTTGGAATAGAGTATAGATATAATTTAATTACCTTTAAGTTCACATTAAGTACACTATCATAATCTTCCTCCGAGAGCTTCAGTAACCAGTTGTCTCTGGTTATACCAGCCGAGTTTACAACTATTCTTGGTGGGGTCTTGTATTCACTTAGAATAGATTGCAATAGATTCTGCACAGATTTTGGATCTGATACATCTAACTCCATAGCAGTGTGATCTCCGGTTGCTGGTGAGAATAAAAATAACAATAAAGAATTATTACAGTAGGCAAACTTATACACTTAGATTTGAACAATTCAAAAATCTTTATGCCACAACAAAAACTGCCTGTACTAAATAAATGACTACTAAATATGATTGAAAATTGAGGACATATTCATTTAATTAAATTTTATATTTATAATATGTAAGCAAAGTGCCAAGTGTGGTATATGGTCACCAACATCTTAACACAGTATGGTGCTATAAGAAATAGAAGTTTTAAATTCACCAATGCCATTCTAACCATAAATATCATTTAAGTTATTTGGATTTGTAATAACAACTAGCTAGCTATATTAAAAAATATTATAATGTAAAAAATGTTCCACAATATTAATGATTTAATTTAAAAATTATTTTTAAATGTTTACCATTTGAACCAGAGGCCAATGCTGTATATTTCTTAATAGTTTCCAATGCTGCATCATAATTTTTATCAGCAGCAATAACTGTAGCACCCTCTCTAGATAACACTTGGCAAGCAGCTCGGCCGATACCAGACCCAGCACCTGGAAATTCAAGCAGAAATTTATTGTCTTTATTTCAAAAACTTTGATTGTCAAAATACAAGAATCCAATCCAATAATTGCTTTAACAACTTATTTCAGAACAGTTGAGAATCAGGATTTTATTTTTTACTTCTGAAATAGTAGTCCAAAACAATATTTGTCTTGTATATTACTAGCATAGGATTATTAAATATTCTGATAAAGTAATATATTGAATAAAGCATGATTTAATATATTCTAATTTTAATTATATACAAATTAAAATAGATATTATTTACTTGCCCGTTACAAGCGCGAGTCTTCCAGACACAAGACCTTTAACCATTTTGCAAAAATATCAAAAAACACGTCCTTTCAATATAAGATAGCTATAATTACATAAGAAATGTTCTAATCAGTTTTGTTTATCAGTAATAACCTCTGAATAGTATAAGGATCGTAAAAGTGCTCTTTGCCCCCTACTTAACAACAAACTGAAAGTTGAAACTCATTAAAAATGTTCAGAAACCTACGACCGTGTAAAGTTACAGTATAAAACTTGTAATACAAAGAATTATCGCACTTTTGCAAATAAAAATGTAATATAAATTAAATAATCTAACATTTTAGCATTTTATAATCATCTTTACTGTACAATGTACAGTCAGAGTAAGAAAACATCAGTCAGTTTTCGAATTCATTGCTTTAACAAGTCTTAAACTCTTAGTACCTTTTGAAGCTAAAGCACTAAACTGAGAACTGTATATAAAATTAAACTTACATAGTATGACAACTTGGTTCAAAATAGTGTAACATTTTTGGACTACGTCTAGATTTATATGAACATGAAACCTTTTTAATGGCGTAATTAGTCATTACAAATTCGAATTTGATATGATATCTTCTATTGAATTGTCGAAATATGTCTCTGTTATCAATGTCATATTTTCTCGATCGGTAAAGCAGTTTATCGCGCATACTGAGCACACGAAAATAGATCTTAAGGTGACGAACGTTTTTTTACCCCGACTGTACATAAAATGTTAGTTGACATCTACATTGCGAAATGCAGATAAAATAAAATTAATGACAATGACAGTCTAGCAGTGACATGTTACATACGTTCAAAAATGTAATTTACATTTAAATTCCCTTTTAATTGTGATCAACAAAAAAAGAAGTTATATAAGATAATACTAGATATTTCAAAATACGGCTTTAATGTATTACTTTTTATAAGTTATTATATATGTGACCAAAATGGAGAGAAAATAGAGGGATATCACATAACTATTTTAAGCCACCGTAAAATCAATTATGCTTAATTTATTTTGTTTTAAAAGATACTTTTGCATAATAGGATTTTCTTTTTAGTTTAGAAATTGTTGCTTTATCGGTTTTAACTTTTCTGTTGTAACTTTTTAAAATATAAAATGAAATGTTTTATTTGTACAGAAAATTTAGTGATATAAAATAATAATAAAAGTGGTATATTATTATAATGTCTATATTTCTTTATACTATTAACAATCTTATTAATAAAGATCACAATAATGCTTTTAGTTTTATGAAAAACAATATAAAAATATGTAGTAATTTGAAAAACATTAGACTTAAATATTAGAAGACACTAAACTCCTTGTCAATAGTCAACTTTTTAAAAACACGGTACCCTCCAATTTTTAGAGATAAGATGGATTTTTGCTTAACTTATTAACTTATTCAGACTTATGACCGATTCCTCTATTCAAAATAAAATTATTAATCAATGTTACTGCTTCAACATTGTACATATGAGATAGATTATTATTTTCCATTGCTCAAAAAAAAAAAATAATAATGATACAATATATATATAAATAGTTCATTTAGGAACCATAGAAGCATTACCTAATCAAACAAAAAATATAAATGTTATTTTAAACGAAATATATGAGCATAGTTCACTTATATTAATTGTACCAAATTTATAATCTTTTTTCTTAGTGTTTGTTTAATCTGCAATCAACGATTGGTTTAAATTGTATCCACAATTTGTCAAATTCAGCCTGATATTGTCTAATTAGATCTTTCTGTGAAGTCACTATAACATCCTCCCAGTTGCCGGTAACAGCTTGGTTCGTCCAATTCAATGATCCGATAATCATCAATGGGGTACAATCTTCGTTATCAACGTTATCATGCGATGTGTCAATCAAACAAAACTTGTGGTGCATCAAATGAGTCGACTTCATCCACCGGACCGGTATTCCAATTTTATCAAATCGTTTTATTCCTGTTCCACTCGCAAAAGCCATGTCAGCGTCCAATATCACACGAACCTTCACTCCACGAATATGTAGTTTTAAAATAACATTTATTATGTCTGGATTTGTTAAGACATACATACAAACATCTATACTGTATCTTGGAGAATTTATGTAGTGTAATAAACGATCAGTACTGTGTGATATTTTACAACGCGAATACTTGCTATGTTTTAAAGGCGAAGCGACATTACAAAACATAATAACTTCATTTATTTCAGGCTTATCCTTCTTCCTCTTCTTGTGATAAAATTTGTAGGCTATATTTGACGCTAAAGCCACTGTAAAAACAAATAACAACGTCTTCCTAATACTGTTTAAAAACATTGTTCTCTTATGCTACAAAACTTTCAATAAATCTTCTTTTCATTATATATTAACAACAATTTTAGTAGTAAATTCAAATTGTCATAATGGTCACATTTCAATAGATAATATTTAATATCACTAGGAAGAGAGTTTTTAACAATCTGTTTTTTTTAAATGCCTGTTACACGTTATTAATTTTAATGTCATTTTTGGCATGTACAACTTCAAATAATCTACAATATTATAGCGCAGGCCACAGAGTAAATAACCACTACTAGGTACCTATCACTTATTAGCTAATAACTAATAGTAATAATTATAATATTATAATAACTAATAATTATTACCTCAATTTTGTGAATGCCAAAACATTAACTAATATTTGTAATCTTATCAGAATATTTAAAACATTTTATTAAACTGTAATAAGAATAAAAGACTATATAGATATATCGGAGAAGTCTGTCCGAGCCCGAATAATTTAACAATCAAACAGTTTCAAATAATTAAAATAATCATTTCTGGACACGTGCTTTTCTTAAATTGGTGGTTTCGCGCCGACATGTATTTATTTTATTTTTAAGGATTTTTCAATGGAACTCCGAATTATTTCAGCTTTGTGTTGTTTCTATCCAATCTAGCGTGTTTATTTTTTGAACAGTTATAGTTCTAGTAAAAATCATGTATGAATTCAATCATGTCTAATGGTTTCCCACATAAAATTAAAACTTTTCATATCTTTACTTAGTGGTAGGGCTTAGTACAAGTCCGCCTGGGTAGGTATCACCCACTCATCAGATATTCTACCACTAAACAACAGTACGCAGTATTGTTATGTTCCGGTTTGAAGGGTGAGTGAGCCAGTGTAACTACAGGCACAAGGGACATAGCATCCTCTCTCTCTCTCTTAGTTTCCATGGTTGGTGGCGCATGACAATGTAAGGAATAGTTAATATTTCTTACAGCGTCATTGTCTATGGGTGATAGTGACCACTTACCATCAGGTGCCCATATGCTCGTTCGCCAACATATTCCAAAAAAAATATACTTCGTGTCGGAGGGTATTGCGTAGTATGATCGTTGAATTAATACGATTCCAATTGCCATTTCATAGGCTGACTACAGAATAATTGAATACGGAGAACACAGTAAACTTGATTTTTTAATAAAATGAGATAAGTTTAGTTCACAATGTCATTTTAATACAACTCCTATTACGAAATCACTTTATTGTTTGGGATAATGGATAGGTATAGGTCACAAGTGATAAAAATAAAGTGTCATAAAATTAAGTGTATCATATAATTCAAAAATCAGTACATATATTATTTACAATTTTGTAATTGATTTCCATTTTACAGTGTTATATTATTTATAGTAAAGTCATGGGGACGAAGTCTTAAATTCAAATTGTACGAACTATGATGTGCAGGCTGAAGTGTTCCATTATAACCACCAATTAAGGCACAGGAACCATAACTGTTGTCTGATGTACTTCCATAACTGGGCACATTTTGTCCAATTAGTGTATTTGAGTTCGAGTATTGTCTGTTGCCAACATTCTGCATCATGAAGCTGTAGTCATTTTGGTATAGCCCTGAATTGCTAATAGGAATTCCGAGGTTAAAGTTAAGGTTGTTCGCTTGAAAGTGATGTAGCCAAGGTTCTTTTGGGTTACGATTGAATTCCTGTCGAGGATCACCTTGTGGGATACCTATAGGTACTGGTATAGGTTCTGGCGAACTCTGGCTGGTTGACGTTCTGTGAGATGACAAAGCTGATCTCTCATTGCGTCTAAATTTTGCGCGTCTGTTTTGGAACCAAACCTGTGAAAAATATTTTATTTTATTAATAGTTATTGTTATGTTGAAAAGAGCTGGGGTGACCCAGTGGTTAGAAGGCCGTGTATAACCGATGACTGTAGGTTTAAACACAGACAAGTGCCACTGAATTTATGTACTTTAATTATGTTTTAATTCAACTCGTGTTTGGTGTGTCTAAATTCAATAAAAATCTACCACATGTCTATCCACCAATCCGCATTGAAGCACCATGATCCTCAACGGCCTTTTACTACTTATTAGTTGTAATTAAATGTAAACATATAATATGAAAAACTACCTGTACTCTAGCTTCAGTTAAGTTCACTCTTGTTGCCAAATCTTCTCGAACAAAGGCATCTGGATAGTGAGTTTTTTCGAAAACTTTTTCCAATGCTGCCAGTTGTTGACTAGTAAACGTTGTTCTATTCCTTCTTGGTTTTTTCCTTTCATCAATTTTTCCATCCTTTTCCTCCTCAGACTCTTTGCGTACATCTCTCTCTTTCGCACCTTTAGATTCGTCAAATTTGCGTCTCATATCCTCGTACGCCAAATAATCAACTGGTTTTATGTATTGTCTTTGGAAATCTTTTGGGTACCATGATATATCGTTCTGATAGTTGGTATCGTAAGTGCTGTTGATTTGACGCCCAGCAGTTAGGTGGTGAAGCCTTAATAAGCTGTCTTCATGACATTTTATCATTTGGAACAGATTATGATTATTTTCGGGATAATTAGACGCATTAATATTGTAATTAATTTGCGGTTGTGTTTTTGGGTCATAGTTTTTTAGCGATACATCTTGTTTGCCTTGAAGGGATTCTGAAAAAAGGGTAAGAGTATTCGTTAGTAATAAAAATATGTAAAATGGACTATATTGCTGAGCAGTTTATATTAAATAATAAAGTATGAAGTATTTATGATCAACATGATCTAGTATAAAATATGTAATATCTAGTAAAACGAGTGTTACTACAATTAATCAAAGCGTAAAGCGGAATTGATCAGGATTGAACCTGTGCCTTTTATATTATTATCGGCTTAACCAACGCGCGGTCTAAATAATTAAATGCTTCGTATCGTATCCTCGTATTAAAATACAATGTATTGAAACAAAATAAATAATCAGTAGTGATCAGAAAGTTAACAAATAACAATATATATCCTTTACTTATAATCGTTACCCAGTGGTTTGAACACGTGACCGATGATTTCGGGTTCAAACCCAGGCAAGCACCACTATATACATATGATTAATTTGTGTTTATAATTCATTTCGTGCTCGGCGGTGAAGGAAAACATCGTGAGGAAACCTGCATGTGCCTAATTTCATTGAAATTCTACCACATGTGCATTCCACCAACCCGCATTGGAACAACGTGGTGGAATATGTTCCAAACACTCTCCTTAATGGGAGAGGA
This sequence comes from Vanessa cardui, assembly GCF_905220365.1. NCBI lineage: Eukaryota > Metazoa > Arthropoda > Insecta > Lepidoptera > Nymphalidae > Vanessa > Vanessa cardui. Next base: position 3,138,782 of record NC_061124.1, read on the forward strand.
GGCCTTAGCCCAGCAGTGGGTAATTTACGGGCTTGTTAATTTACTTAATCGGTACCATTGTATCTGTTTAGGCAGCGCACGCAAATAATTCTGTTTTATGAGGTATTTTTTTCCGACTCGCTAGACATAAGTTGTGATAGCTCGGTTAATATACATGTTATAGAAACAATTTATAGCCTATAGCACTCAGGAATAATGTAGCTTTCTGCCAGTTAAATTTTTTTTGAATTGGATTATGTGTTACAGAGATTACCCCCTACATACAAATTTACAAACTTACAAATTTTACCTCTTTATAGTATTAGTATAGATGACGATTAAAAATTGCAAATCAATCTTACTTGAATAAAGAATATTCTGTTTTCGAATTTTTTGAATCGGTATGTGTTTATGTTAAAAATGTAGTATGTATATATGACTCTGTGCATAAATACGTACAATCTAAAAGAGATATGCTGTTTTAGTAAAGGCATGGTTGGGCGGTCGGCGTGTGTGCGTCATTGTTGATCCGCAATCGGCTTGCACGCAACCCTATCAGTTTCATTTATACGCACGTGCGATTAATTTCAAGTTTAAGTGAATTCGATTAATACACCAATTGAAACCTACTTATATATACTATGCATATATATAGGTACTAATAGTCGTTTTAGGGTGTTGGTTGTCATATGCTAGGCGAAACGTAGCCTATGTCCTTTTCTTGTAGTTCAAGTTAGCTTCATACTAAATTTCATGAAATTCAATTCAGAGGTTTGGTCGTGGAAGAGTGCCGGACAGAGAGACAAACATTATTTTCACATTTATAATATTAATATAGATATTGTGTCTTTATACTTTTAATTTACAAGTGGTATTTGAGCAAAGATTATGATAACGTAATATTTTACACACCGATTGAGCAACTGGTTTTGCATTGCAATATTTTTTGATCCGAAAATGCTATTATTTATCAACTTATCGTATTATGAAAAATTGTTTTCTCTTGAACTATAAATGTTTCCTTTACTGAAGTTTCCGATGAGGCTTGAAAATTTATTTTTGTTAAAGCGATGCAAGGGGGCAAATCCTAATCATACTGCCTTATTTTAAATTTAGTTACGCAATCTAAGATTGCAAGCGTCGTGGCTTTAAATAATTGAATAAAAGCTTTTTCAATTCTTAGGAGTTTCGCTAAGTGATGGTACTATAAAAAATTTGATCGAACTGCCTTCATACTTATAAGCAACGAGTTTTCAAGTGCTTAATTTAAATATTGTTTTTTTTATTTGTCTATAAACATCTACGATTAATTCTCATCATCTGATTATATTTATTATGCAAATACCCTTTACATATAATGTCAATAACATGTATTTCGTACATCTTTCATGCATTTCGGACATGAAAGCTAACCCAACGCATGCGTAGATGACGCAGAAGATATTTTTTACTTGTAAGTGTAATGTATTAAGTATTAATGCGTGGGCATAGACAAGTGCATCTACTAGTTTCGCGTTCAATTTTTTTTAAATAACAATCCGACTTCATGGAAGGAAGTTCAAACACAGGACTACTAAGTATTAAGAGTAGATATATACTAGAAGTTAATTTCGTTAGATAACAATTCATCACATTCCCTTATATACAACAACAACAACAACCTGTAAATTCCCACTGCTGGGCTAAAGGCCTCCTCTCCCTTTGAGGAGAAGGTTTGGAACATATTCCACTACGCTATTCAAATGCTGGTTGGTGCAATACACATGTGGCAGAATCCCTATGAAATTTGTCACATGCAGGTTTCCTCACGATGTTTTCGTTCTGTTGCTCAGCGGAGCACGAGATGAACTATAAAGACAAATTAAGCACATGAATCAGCGGTGCTTTAAGATGCACGCGTTCTAACCACTGTGCCATCTCGACGATAAATTATATGGATTGATAAAATTATTAATTTAATAAAATAGATATAAAATTGGTCTTAGACAATTGTTAGGCGTCGTCTACATTATCCCATTCTACATTCATGTTCACGATTTCGGATTTAATTAATTGTATCTTTTTTATCTATATTTATTACAAAGGAAAACAGATGTATCGACATTTAAAGAAGATCATGTGCTTGTACGCTACACGTAGGTACGAACATTGAAATATTATTCTTAAGCCTCTCGGGAGTTGGGATCTATGTAAAATGATAATTAGTTATAATAACTAATGACATATCTTAATGATTTATTATTTCCTAAATCACTAACAATAACTGAGTAGGTATATTGATAATAGTAATATATAAAAAATACATATAATCAATGTTGTGTTTTTACTATTACTTGTAGGTATATGACCTATGAGTATATAACACTAAAATGCCTTTATTAATTACTTTTATATTACTTATTGCTATTATTAATTTTGACACTCAATACTAAGTAGATTTCTCATAGAATAAAACAAATCTAAGATATTGTGATTTAATAAAAAGAATTAAAACAAAAAAAATTAATCATGGTTGCTTTGAAGTATATTATAGGTAGTTGACTACAATAATAAACTAAGAATATCTACGGATAAATACGTACAATTTGTTTTATTATCGAATTGAGAATACAACTCAAATAATTATCCTTTAGTATATAAGATATACTTCTCTCTCTTTTCTCCGAATCGAAGATTTATTATATAAGATAAACATACTACCGAAGTAAAGTAAATTTTTGTAAAGAAAACGCAGACAAAATTGTTGTAGAATTTAACGATCACTACGGGTTGGAGTACCTATAGGCACCACCACCCTTGATTTTTCATGTGCTCGACTGTATAGGTAATCATCGTGAGTATATTTTCAAGTGAATCTAGAAATTATGCCATCCTTAGGAAATATATATTCCTATCTTATAAAGATAGGATGCATTTGCTCAGACATAGACCATTTATTAGTCGTTAAATTACCTTCAGTACATTTTTCTTCTTATTATTATTTACAGTATCATTAGTAATATGTATCTTATATACACTTATTTATATAAATAATATTTTATTGTTTATTTAACAAAACCGTCGGCATATGTTGTCTTTTATATATTATATAAGTTATTAGCTTCTACGAAACGCGCTACATCGTTTGGTATGAGTTTTATGCATATTGGTTTAATTTTCTTTCAATTAGAGTACCTATGCAAAAATGCTTCCTTATTTTTAAATATTGTTTTTATATTTATATTTAATTAACCCTGGATCATCTTAACACGATAACACACTATTGAAAATGGTTAAAAACAAAATATTATCGATTAAATAATAACTGTGTAATAACAATCTATAAATATCTTATTTTAATCAATATAATATTATTGAAATAGTAATGCATAATATTCAATAAAAAAGCATTGCGCATGCGAAGGGAACTAGGTAGTAGAAAAGTCGTTTATAAACATACGTAAATCTTACCTTTAATTTGATCCATTTCAAAACAGCTAACAGCTAATAAAGCACTTATCAATTAATTAATCTGATGTGAAATTGATGTGAAAATTCTCCTCACAATCAAAACAATGTCGCACTTGATTTAAACAAATGTTAGTGTCCGGTTTAACATTGATTAAAATTCAAATAATTGTTATTAATACACCAACTTATTGAATTACCATAATTAAATAATTCGACTAACTCAAGCTAATGTGCGAACTAATGGAGTCTGTATCGTGATCTGGCTTCTCAGTAGAGTGGTGCCAATAACGACATGTGTGTACGAAAAAATACCTTGTAAACATCCCCTTATAAACACACCCACAGCACAGATTAAAAAATATATCGATCTTATTCCAATATCTTTAAGACTCAATTTCGTTAATAGAAAGACATTTTGAAGTAAAGAGTATTTATGGAAAAATAAACCTTAATAGGAAGTAGTTAAATTGATTTCTAAACGAAAAGTTTAAATGGGTGTTTCGATGTAAGATCTGAGCCTATCTCGACGAGGCGTGGTTTCTCTTTTCCCGCCTTTAAAAAAAAAAGTCGAGCGGGAAACAATTTTGAGCCACAATAATTGACACGTCAACTCACATTATTTATAGCTTAGAAAATGAACATGAAGTTTTTATGTAATTGATTTTGAAAAGTTTATGTGGAAGTAGCGGTGCGCGGATGTGACATTGGTTTTATGGAGCCGGAATTAGACAAATATTGATTTTATTATCAGACTTATATTCTTTCGAGGTTATATTCACGATATTTTTTTATTATGCAATCATCTCATTATAAAGTTATGTAAGAATTGTTGCTAATTAAAGTGGCTGTTTATACTTATCATACTTAATTAGAAAAAAAAAAATCTAAATAGGTACCTATCTAAATTCTACTAATGTATCTATATACTAGTAAGTACGTTTAATATGGCATTACGGAAATAATCTTACCTCTTGCAAAAATTAATAATTAAAAAAAAAAAAGATTATGTAACTTATTATAGCTGTCTGTTTTAAATGTAATTTAATTATATTATTATTTGATGTAGTTGGAACAAAATGCGGCAGATCTGAAGAGGTTTACTGCTGCAGAAGAATATTAGCTTTTAATCGATACCTAAGAAGGTCCTGCTAAAGAAGATCATAATATAGATAATATGAATGGCTTAGATTAAAATAAGGTTTTATATAATGCTGAATAAAGTTGCACATGGTATGATTTGTTTATAGTTTTCAATATATTAAATCTAATAGTATAATTTTGAAATTTCCGTCGTATTGCATTCCCGGTGTGCCAAGCCGGGAATAGAACGGAGGCACGTCGCATCGAATTAGTGTAAAATCTTGAAAAACGTCTGTACCCGCCGACTCGACTGCCAGGCGCGCCTCTTGTAATATTACCGTTTATTTCTCGTATAAATTATCAAATTATATTTTAATAAAACGAAACAAATTTATGAAAAGTTTACAGACCTGAATTAAAAAATTAAATTGTTTTAGAACAATAAAATACTTTTGCAATTCCTCTGCGTTAGTCAGAGTACTAAAGTAGGTAGGTACCTACATTTTCTCCATCTCAGATTTTTAATTTTCGGAAAATCTAATTGCTTTTGAATTTAACCCTAATTCTTCTCTGCTACAGTTGCATGATATATTTATCCGATCCAATATCAAACTTACTCCATTCGGAATATCTATGACGATAATATGTTCAACCATACTTAATATAAATATATAATCGGCGTTAATATAAATATATACTAGGCGTTGCTATCACACATAACTAGGGAATTCATTCAATCATAAATTCCAGAAAGAAAATTTAGTGCAAATTTGTACATTTTTGATGGCCAATATCACGTGCGAAATACAGGAAGTCGACTTTTAAACTAAAAGGACTTTCCCATCCATATAGGTAAATTAGGAGTACGAGGTACCTATTTTATGGTAATTTGTAAGGGCATTTTCTTGTACAAATAACCTTTACTATTTTAGATTTCCTATTATTTTATATCGACTGACATTTTGTATAGTACAAGATTAAAGTAAAGATCAGTTTTGCAACTTCAAAATTAAGTATCTAAGCCAAATAAATAAATAGTAATCAAAGGTATATTAGTCAATACAATATCATATTAAGGATAAAAAAGAGTGAACATGATGAAATGACTTATTTATTGATTTCTAAGCAGGATTTATAAAAAATAATTGTATTTTACTGACTTACTATTTTATTAAAATTAGGAAAAAAGGGTAACTAGGTACTGAGTTTCTAGCAGATTCCTTTCGATGGAACCTTTTCGAGCCGATCGTAGTTTTATATTTAATATTAAATGTAATATGATAAAAAGTGTCATTATGAGCTCTCTTGAATAAAAAATGTTTTGATTTTACTGCATTGGTTTGTTTTGTCCTTGCTTTTCAGTCAAAGGATGTCCTATAAATGATAAGGTCGCTGACTTATACGGTGCCATATTTTTATAGATGACAAAGTTTGGAAACCTGTTGCAAAGTGCACCTAAAACAAGATTGGTCTTAATTACAGTCTTAAACATGTTAAGTGACAAACAGGCTTATTAAATATTTATTTAGCATATTTTATTTAGTTCCTTTATTAAAGTTTATTCTCTATGGAAGAAAGTCATTGTGGTTATTTTGAACACAAATAAATAAAATTAATAAGAAATAAAATTCCTGAAGACTCAACGTTCTATATTCAAAAGCAAGCGCGCGAAAGTGTCATGGAAGCCATAATTGGGGTTGACAGTTGTCGGCGGCGCGGGCGCGTAACGAGTACGTACTAATCTTGTCTTGTTCTTTAATAATAATAGAGATGGATAGACATTAAAGAGCTTGTTATTAGATTAAAATCATAGAGAAATGTGATTTTACAAAGCAGTAGATCAAATATTCCTATTTGTCTCTGACATAACCTAGTTATGCAACTAAATGTCAAATTTAGTTTGAATTTTGAATAAAGAATTAAAAAATATTTATATACGTGTGTGCGTCTACTGTTTTTTGAGTTGTGAATTATTTTATAAAAATATAATTGTACTTTAATACTGTAATATTCATTTGGTCAAATTTTATTGACTCGAAAAACCGAAAACAAAATTAATGAAAGGAAAAACTGGCATGGTACTAGTTTTTGTATGAAATAATCTCTGTATTAACAAATTGTGTCCTGTAATTAGTAAACAAATAAAATTTACTATCTTGATACACTTTAAAAGTTAAGGAATAAAATCAAGATTACATTTTCTTGCGAATTTGTGGAAGCAACTAATTTTCTTATTAATTTATTTTTTATTTAATTTAATTTATAGTTATGCAAACACTTTCAATAAATGAATATAACAAATAAATTAACCAATCTTGCATATGATTTAATAATGTACAATTATAACCAATTACTAAATAATTTAATTAATTAATTTACAATTCAACAAATCTATACAGTTAAATACAATTTACAATTAATTGCATTTCTTATTGCATTTTTACAATTTATATTGTACATTTAATAAAATCTGATAGTAACAATTAATAAATTTACAAATATTTTTTTTCTAACTGAACACCGGATCAGTAAAATGGATTCCACGTGGGTGAGCAGTACCTTTTCCAAAGTAGTTGCGAAAGAATTAGGAAGAAGTTAACTTTTTTTTAATCATATATTTACACGAAGCCAAGGTAACCAAGATTCGGAATCCTTAAAAGTCATAAAAATTATTTTGCTATCGATCTAATTCGTTAAAATTTATTCTGTAACATTTTGCATAATTATGTAAAATGACGATTCAAACTTAACATATATAAAATTATGCTTTTTTCTTTATGGCCACAATCACGTAAAAACATATGAACCTGAAATACTATGGCCAATTGACGCAGATTCGTCTGGTTGGATTAGCAGATGATACCTTATTAATCATTTTAATGCCGTTGATCATTTCCAGTGGTGGATTTACCAAAAGGCTAAGTAGGCCGGCAGCCTAGGGCGGCAGATTTAGAGGGGCGATTAATTTAGCCCAAATTTGTTTAAAAGAAAATAGATTAGAAATTTAAAAAAAAACTTTTAATTATATATATACGCATTACGTCCGTTATCCGTATACTCGTCACTACATAGCGAGTTGAAAAATATTCTAGTAATTGACAGAAATATCACATAATTTATAATCATAACAGGAAAAAACCAATGTAATGAGGACGAAAGAAAACAAATCATAAATGTTGCAAAAGAAAGTAGGGGCAGCAAAAATTGAATAGCCAACTAGCCTACTAGTGGCAGATTAGTAAATCCGCCACTGATCATACCCCAATTTTTTATTGAACGTCCCGCGAATTGGGCTTAGCTAAATATATATGTTTTTAACTATTGTTAATTTTATTGTGTACTGTTACTAAACCAAATCGACGTAAGATAATCTTATCACCTATGTGGATAAATAACCATTAGATCTTGAACGACGGATTAAAGTTTAACTAGCTAATTTGACTTTAATATTAATACGTATATCTATCTATCTATGTATACCAATATTATAAATGCGTAAGTAACTCTGTCTGTCAGTTGCTCTTTCACAAACAAGCTACTGAACTGTATTTCATGATTTTTTATGAACCAAGTTTGAACTGTAAGGAAGGGCTCTTCACTTGGTGGTGGGCTTTACGCAAGCCCGCCTGGGTACCACCCACTCATCAGATATTCTACCGCTAAACAACAGTACGCAGTAATGTTGTGTTCCGGTTTAAAGGGTGTGTGGGCCAGTGTAACTACAGGCACAAGGGATATAGCATCTTAGTTCCCAAGGTTGGTGGCGCATTGATGATGTGAGGAATAGTTAATATTTCTTACAGCGTCATTGTCTATGGGTGATGGTGACTTACCATCAGGTGGCTCATATGCTCGTTCGCCAAGCTATTCCAAAAAAATAAAAAAGGGAGTACTGTACTTTCTATACCTAATATCAGCCAAATTAATGAGCGAAAAGTAGTACAAAGTAAAAGCGTTTCAAGAAAACTGTTATCCGTTTTAAAAACGATAAATTAAACTAAAAAATTCCGTCATAAGTCATACGTCACATTTGGCGTATACGTTTCGCTACGGTGGTCTATATCTGTGTGTATATTCATCTCGCAGGGATGCAAGCCCAATAACGCGTGAACATAATCATTTATCAAAACATCATCCGGTATTGTAGCTATGATTTTAAAAACGTACGGATATTTTTTTCTTATTTTACCAAACATGTGTGCTACCCAATTAAATGTTATTGTATTTTATTATAATTTACGTTTTAAAAATGTCGAGATGGCCCAGTGATAAGAAAATCTGAATTTTAACCCATGGTTCAGGGTTTGAACCCAGAAAAGAATCAGTGCATTTATTTAAACATATTTTTCCTAATGAAATATAAACCAAATAAAATAATTGGCATATAACAAGTATATATATTAACTACGAGTACAAAAACCCACACACCTATATTCGTCTATCTAGATTTTATGTAGGTATATTTTTTGTGATAGTCAATTTAACTGTAGTTGTGTACTCAAACACAATACTAAAAAACTTTATCCTATCCATTTTTAAGTCGGGACTATCTCCTAATCCCGCATTAAGACGTCAACATATGCGCGGGCGCATCACAATTACACCAACTTAGTTTGGTCATCATTCACGTCGCTTTCACGCAACGCTTCACTTCAACAATTAATTAAGGGTTTATTTTAAAATACATACCTACTTATTGTTTCTTAAAATTTTAATTATGAACTTTAATTAATTTTTAAATGTTAATGAGGCTTATAATATTTTGTAAATAAAATTGTTAGGTTTATATAATTTATCACAAAACAAGTGTTTCATTTACAATGAGGACAATCTTTGCATATACATACATATATAAATATATAATAAGAATTAGATGTATTACTTTACAAACTTTTTAGAAATTGTTAACTGTATAGAGAACATTTCAGATGACGTCATCGTTCATTCGTTCGCTCACATGTCATTCAATTTTATAGTCCATATTAGCACAAATAAATAGCATTTAAGTATGTTATTTATTTCTCTTGCAGTCCAAAATATACAGGGTTGTTGTTATCTCGAAGTATATCCGTTATATCCGTATATCCGTATGAAATATAATAGTAAGGAAAGAATCCTGCATTATTCATTGTAGAACATGTTGTGTGTGCTGTGCTCTGTTGTAGAGAGTTTCTCGGATTCGCTTATTAATACTTTATTTAGGGTGTATTACAAAATATCTTTTATATAACTTAGCTATGGAACTATTTCTGTTTCTAAATTTTATTTTAAATTTATATTAAGTATGTCAGTTTAGTAAGTAATTTTTTTTTATTTGTTTTTATTTTTAGTTAATTTTGTGAATTCGTACGTCCTTTCTGGTGATTTTATTTCGATTGATTTGAAATAATTTCCTTCTTTTTAAACATTTTTGGAAAGCTAAGAAGACGGTTATGTTTTTAAAATAATCTGCAGGCCAAGTTTCATAAAGAGTTTTTTTAGTTTTTGAGGCATTTTTGAGGAAAAAAAAAATCAAAAAAATATTGAAATAAACTCGTTTTCCGTCTCGCATTTTTAAATTTGGACCGATAGTTATTATTTAAATATTGACAAATATCCAGTGTTTAATCTTTTTTATAAAACAAGAGAAAAACATAGATTTTTATTGAAACTTTTTTTTAAATAAATTTTTGAAGTTGCATATTTGACAAATTTTGAAAAAAACTAAAAAACGTGATAACTCAAAAATGGTTCACTTTTGCACGTTCATTTTGATGCATATGGGGGTTAAAATTATTGCAAATAGTCACCCCTATCACCTCCTAACGGATATGCGTCGAGTTACCAATAACCCTGTAGGTATATACTAGAGATCTAGCTCCCTTCTTGGATTGGATTATCTTTATTCCAATCGTAGTAGGAATAAAAATAAACAAACTAAATGTTTACGTATGTATTGTATGGGATTTCCTAATAACTCAGCAATATTGTGCACTCACCTTTATTTCCAATTTCCGTTTCGATAACGTTAGGTAACAACAGTTTCGTCTGCGTTCAAAACACCATTTTTTGAATAGCATAGATTAATTTGGCTTTTCTTCTTTAATTGTTGGAATATTGAGTAAATTAATAAGGTGGTGGTTAAATTTACCAGCATTCAAAACATTCAGATAACTAATACTATACATTTATATTTTATTAACTAAATTAGTCGTATCATCCTACCTTAATATTACGCAGCGGGATAGGGCAATAATCTAAAATATTAGCTTAAAGTATAATTAAATTAAGAATATGTACAATGTGAATGTGGCGATTTTATTTTCTTAATCTATATTATATAGTCTTAATGTGGATTGACGACAAATATCTCAATCGCTATCCAAGTAATAAAGGTAGATATTCATCATCAAGAAGAGCTTACAGGAAGAAGTCGTGATCGCGTTGCTCTATAATATTACAAAACTTCAAAATCTTTTTGCCAAAAATGTTCGAGTTAAATCGACCTCCCAGTTATGATAATAAAGAGCAATAATTACCGCAGTATTTATCATTTCAACTTCACGCCTCATCGCCAAGCACTCCCGTGTTGACGTTTCCAACAAATTAATGACTTTTAAAACTAACGGTTCGTGCAATTTGCGACGCGCGCGCATCCGGAAGAATGGGATTCGGACGCAGGCGCCACCGCCGCCGTCGGGAATTTGACATTCTAATTTTAAATAATAAAAAAAATTAACCGTATATCCAACTTAGCATCTTTTAGCCAAAATATATTTGATTGATTTTTAGTAAAAATATTCTTAGCTAATAATCATGACCGCGTGGAATGATGGCAAGAATACAACCAGCATTTATTAATTAAGATGTAAATATTTTTGAATAATACAGGGATTTTTGTTTTAAAATAATTATCATTAAATTAAAGAAATGTATTCCACAAAAATAGTCAGACACTAAAAATGCCTACCTTTATGCCATAATGTAAATAATTAATTAAAAAGCTACGGTATTTACCTACATTATATTTTTCTATTGTACAACATTTAAATATACGACCTTTTTTAATAATTACTTTCTTTAAAGTAATGTTCTAATTTTAAAAACTTGTACCGAAATCTTTATCTTTCATCATTATCGCAACAGACGAAATACTACAAATGAGTTACATTAAAAAAAATTCATAGCTTCCTGAGGAAATCTGTAATTTGTGAAGTTATAATATAATCTTAATTAAAAACAGTCGGCCGCAAAAGACGCGGTCTTTTTAACTTTTTACGTGCGCGATGTCGTTAAACTTTGACACTTTTTTACGACTGATCTTTATCTATTCATCGGTTTCGTTAAGAGCGTGTCAGTGTTACCCACTTCACTTTTTAAATAATTTCTCTTTTACTGGTGGCACGTCCCTAGAGACATGAGGCACTTCGACTTTGACATGCCTGTTCAAAGATGTCTTCATAAAAAAAGTGCATTTGAATCGTCATTTTACAATTAAGTGAAGCTACCACTGGTTCGGAAAGTAGATTCCACCGAGAAGAATCGGCAAACATTTTAATTGTTCACGATGAATACTGGCCGATTGTCTGATACTGGCCGGTAAGAAAGAGAATGTCAAGAAAATCGAATGCGGCTGCAATATTTGGTGATATTTACCTATATTATTGATTTTGGAAATAATGAGAATGAGAAGCTAAATTTAGATATAAAATACGGGATGTATTGTAAAACATGAAATAGTGGATAAAATGAATGTGAAAATAGTGCTAATAAATGAATCTGGAAGAATATCTTTGTTTAAACTCGTGACCATCCTAAAACTCTTTTTCAACATTTAATTATAGACTATGGATTAGATTATTTTTATACATTTAATTATAGGTTTTTAAAAAGAAACCATTCTATAAATGTTCCACTTGCTCGGATAAGGACTTCTCTTGTCTTGGGGTGAACATTTTTGGGCTGATTGTACTAAGCAGCTATTATATATACAGTATAGTATTTATATATACTATATACAGGTTGGTTTGGGATACGAAAGTCGTAGTATTTCGTCACTCATATACAGATTAAAGACTTCCTCACGATGTTTCTTTCGCGAGCGAGATCAATAAATACAGACAAATTATGTGGAAAGACAGTGATAGTGATTTGAAGCCACAATCTTTGCCCAAGATTTACATTTAAATATTAAAAAATAACCACTTATTAACTACTTCAAAATATTATAACATTGTTTATATAAGTCGTAAGTTTAACGAAATAATCTTAGACTATTAATACATCTAGAGCCGATATAATGTGAAATACTACTTTCCTAGTGTGCTTGAATTTAGGGGCCAACTGTTGCTTACTATTTTTATCGACATGTTCTCAATACTGATATTAAATAATCAAAAGAAATAATACTGAAATCATCACTTACTTCTTACTAACATAGCTGATTGAAGCGGTAATCTAATACTTAGGAACAAAGTTATTTCTCCGAATCTTCGAAAATAACCGACCACCCTCCGCCTTTGGGTATCAGTTTCAGAGCTGACACCGCCAGACCGACACTCACTGTCAGCTGACGTCGCCGGACCGTGACCTGTCAAACTTACAGTCACTCCTTCATAAGATCTAGGTCATGTTACGATTAGAATAGGTAAACTATTATAAATGTCTATACAAACACTTGAGATAATGTGGCTCTTCAATTTAGTACAGAAAAAAAAAAAAAAACAAAAAAAATTTTTTTGTGAGTAATATATTATTTCATACAAACAAATATATTTTTAAGTTTGTTAATTTTAAAAAAATCCTTGTTTTGTGCTGCATGAGGAATGAATAGAATAATAGATTAAATAGCTCTAAGTTAGAAAAAAATGTATATTACATATAAAGTTGATGTAATTACCTCTGGTGAAACTAAAGAAATAAAATAGGCTATTTGACACTGCGAAAAATAAATTGTGAATTATTGTAAACAGTGATATTATGAGTTTAAAAATGGTTATTTACTAACGAAAGTTGAAAATAATACTTAATTTATTCAAAAAACTCCAAGAAAGAATATAGGCTACTATTTTAACATATAACACTCTAGAACGCGAGTGAAGCCGCCAGCGGCTACTAGTCACAAATACATGCATACGTAAATACACACACCGTAAAATAATTAATAAAACACCGTATGAAACGCCGAATTACTGAAAGTTAAAAATTATAAAGTCGATTATTTTAAGAGATATCAATTTAACAATTTTATCGTCGCATTCGAACATTATATCATTTGTGTAGTTAGCGTAATAAATCCGATTAAATCGGCGACTCTCAACATCCAGTGGTGAGTGCGATGTGATTTCAAAGAGTAGAAATTTGTCCTGACAATATTTACGGTGACAGCGGTAAGTAGCTCATGAGCCCCGACATCAAAGAATTAGGGTTACCATCAATGTCTGCCGAAATAAAATATTTGTGTTATTTTTGAATTACTCATTAATGTTAAACGCTTTTGTAAGCGTTTGTATTGTTTTTTTTTTTATTTATAATTTTTGTATCGTTAATAAGATTTCGATTATTTTATTTTAGGTGTCCATAGCACATATCTTGCCTTATTGAATCCACTGACGACAAGAGTGTTTGTTCGTTTTTAGTCCAGAGGATTCGAATTTCGAATATTGCGATCAATGGGGAAATGCTGCTACGATCTTGTCACCATACCACGTGGTCAAGATTTATACAGTAACTATTTTTAATTCATATTTGTATATATTAATGGTATTAATATATATTATATTGTATTATGTTATTCATTTTTATGTTAATAAACATAAAAGTGTCAACATTGCTTAAGTACAACAACAAAAACAACAGCCTGTAAATTTCCCACTGAGGCATCCTCTCCCTTTGATGAGAAGGCTTGGAATGGTCATGTGACAAAATTTCTATGAAATTAGACACATGCAGGTTTCCTTACGTTGTTTTCCTTCACCGAGCACGAGATGAATTATAAACACAAATTAAGCACATTCATTACATTATTCAGCGGTGCTTGTCTGGGTCCGCAAGCATCGGTTAAGATGCACGCGTTCTAACAACTGGGCCATCTCGACTCAAATATTACAAAATATCACCAACGAACATTCCCTGTTTATCGACGCACGTGGTGATACTACACGACGTTCGTCGTCACGTGTTCCGACAACACGAAGGTCGCATTGCTCCTTCGGGACAGATTAAAAAAACTTCGAACTTGTATGTTTTGTAAATAATATTTTATTAGAGCCCTTTAGCGTTTACCGAAAAAGCGAACGGTAGCAAAGAATTTATAAATAGATAACGCAGGCCACATAAATTAGATTTTTATGCTGCAATTTCAATGAACGTTGCTTATACATTATAAAAAAAATATCTAAAAAAAAAAATTCGATCAAACATCTTAAGTAAGGTTGACAGGGCAGGATATCATATCTGTTTCGGTAAGTAATTGTAAATTAAGGGATAGCAAGGTAGGTGTAACCCTCCTGCCATGAGGTGTAACACTACTATACACGATGCACCACACCCTGGAGCATCTGGCTCGTGGTGACGATTGTCAGTGATCTCTTACTGCATTGGTTATGACGTATTGAATGTGGTTACTGAATTGAGTCTTTTTCTGCGGAAGTTTTACGGGGAACCCCAAGGTACGGAACCATAGGTTTTTAGTAGTTATGAGCACGCTGGCGAGTGTCTTAGCTTTAATTAAGGGAAATTGTTGTTTTCAAATAAAAAAGTCTACCATTAGAGATATATCTAATCAGTAGTAGTTATAGGTCTGAATATTTTGCACTCAACTAATGTAGACATAAACCAGAAAGAAAAAAAGGAGGTAAGTAGTTTGATCTTATTATTAAATATTCATGTCATTAAGTTAATTTATTGGTGTTTATTTACAAATGTAAGTTTTATAATTTATGTTAAAATTACAATTCTTATTGTTCTTCTTGACTTTCACTGTTTTCTTCTTCGCTTTTATTCGTTTCTTCATCACTTTCATCCCACGCGCCAGGGCAGTCGTAGTGTCTGTTGATCCTAAGCCAGTCCTTGTCCGTGATAAACACACGCTGGCCCATCTCGCCCTCGAATTCCTTTAAATTGGGAATTATATCAGTAACAAACTACTACAGTAAAATTAACTGAGGTCCTACCACCAAGTATAGTACAGATCTAACATATTTTCGTAGTATTAAAAAATAAAGTGCTATGTCGTTCCAATCACCCTGTATGTATAAACTCCGTTTAGGATGTTCGGAGGCATATACCATGGTCGGCGGTAAACACAGTGAGGAAACCTACATTTGTCTAATCTCAATGACAATTTACCACATGTGTAACCAAACAGAAGTGAATCAGCATGATGGAATTAGCTTCAAATCTTCTCAACGGGAGATAAGACTTTAAACCAGGAGCGGCACGATATTTTACTTTAACTATTGGTAAATAAAAATTAATATAACATAGACAGATTTTTATATATATTGAGGAGATTCCTTTATCCATACAACTAGAAGAAATTAAAAAGAAAAATAAAAACAAAAGCGCGCGAAATTGAATTAAATCGCCATTAATTTTTCTTTTTGAGCGCGAACTGTAATGTCGATATTGGCGCTATTTGTAATTTGTTAAAAAGTGTTTATTGTGTTTTATTTTGGACTTGCAAGCTTAACTGAATAAGTAGTTTACTTCAATATGTATGATTTGGTGATTTATTTATGTTAAGATAAATTCCTAATAAAATATTTCTTATAAGTATTCTAAATTTGTCATTTTTTATAATGTATTTTACTTCTCTCTTACCTTTTTCGCAACAATAGTCGGCTCGCCATTGGAAGAGAAGGCGTAAGGTCCGTAATGTAAGCAGCTGACGTAGTCGTATTCAACGCCCAAGTTGCTGACTAGATCCGGTCCATAGATGTCGAAATTGTGTTCCGTTCCTGTATCATCGAAAAGCGTTTTTAAATTAAATGAACGTTTAAATTTAATACAATAACATTGACGATGATAATGAATTAATTTGTTCTCGATAGTAAAGTAAGCATCGCGAGGAAGTTTGTACGTTTTGGGTGAAAATCTATTACACGTGTATCTATCACAATCCACATTGGAGCGTTGTGAAATAAACTATATATTTATATATTTTTATTTATTTCTCGTTTTGTTTGAAGACATCGTTTATATTCTTACTCATTGTATTTAGATTATATGTATATTTATTTATTTTATATGTATTGATAATATAATTTATTAATGGATATATAATTTGTGTATTCTATATCTATATTTATTGCATAGTTTTAATAATAGACTCATATCATTTTATTTATTAGTACAGCACCACCCACCTTAGATTCTATGACCTATCCTACACCGTTGGTTGCCTGGAAGAGATCGCTATGTAGCGATAAGGTCGCCGAAATTGTACGCCTGTTATATCAAGGCCATATCTTATGTTATATTTATTTCTATTTCACTGTGTGGTGTACAATAAAGAATGAACTAAACTAAACTATTAACATTCAAACGGAGATAGGATTTTATTTAATTACCTCTATAAAATTATTACGTAGATATGAATAAACGTATACAAAGATTCTTACCCGACATAAGGTTTTCTTCGACAATCTTTACGTATTCATCACGGTTGTAAGTGGACTGCATGTGCAGAAAACCGAGGATATGCATCCATTCGTGGACGATGGTAGCGTGGCGGAAGCAGCCTTGGCCCGGGTAATTGCGAGCTAAGTTCATGGTGTGTTCACCACGAGGCTCCCAGTAGCCAACATGAGCGTAGCAACCAGCTGGCAATCCCTAAGAACATAAGTTTTCGTTTAATTTATTTACTTATTTTTATTTGCTTGCAATTTTTACATTTTTAATTCTAATATGAGTATATAATTAGGAGATACACATACATAGATTATGTAAAATCATTTGAAAGAAAATGCATCCTAATGAAACTATTAATTACCGTTACTGGCTGCAACATCCAAAGTGAAAAAAAAAAATCAACACGGAAAATGAGCAGACGGGAAAGTAATATGTTTGTACAAATATTTCGGCTTAAATATGACTTGGATATGTACATAGAAATTTGTTTAGACTTATAAAAGAAAACTAACCAACATTTTATTTTATTTTATTTTATAAAGAGGTAATTTTTATAAAACCGTTTCATTTCAATAGTAAAAACGATTTGTAATTAGTAATTTTGTTACCAATATTTCTCCCATCCCATTTACTGGACAAATAACTATACATTAGTCGGTGGACGTATCCAGTAAGTAATATAATATGTTTAAATTTCATTGGTGTACTTACAGTGACTTTTACGTAAACCTCGTCTTCAGGCTCCCTGTAGCGGAATTTGACACAAGTCATATTTTCAATATGAGCGATACCGTCTTTAATAGCGGCCATTTGTAGTGGACCTAAAAAAAATGGGTATTATAAGACATAAATTATGTGCCGTAAAAAGGGGCAATAAGTTTGCTTATAAAACGGCAACTTCTATGTAGTCGACAGAAATATTGATAAATTTAATTGTATTTTTTCGAGTATCATATGTAGCGATTTTCTTTGTTACAAGTTCATTATATCAACTACGAAGATTATTATAATGTACCTTTACTCTTATGAATAACTAAAATAAACAACTAACAATTGATCCCCATCAAACAATTTTTAATTTTCTACATTCTAAAAACCTGGAGAAATATTAAAATTTAAAAGACAATGTTCAATAAAAAACGGGTAGAAAATCGACAGCAATTAATAATTTAAATTTGAATATATACATATAAAGTGGTTATAGCAACGTAAGAACGAAGAACCTTTCTGAAAAAAAAGTTTTTTTTTATGGTATAGGTTGGCGGACGAGCATATGGGCCACCTGATGGTAAGTGGTCACCATCGCCCATAGACATTGACGCTGTAAGAATTATTAACAATTCCTTACATCGTCAATGTATCACCAACCTTGGGAACTAAGATGTTATGTCCCTTGTGCCTGTAGTTACACTGGCTCACTCACCCTTCAGACCGGAACACAACAATGCTGAGTACTGTAATTTGGCGGTAGAATAACTGATGAGTGGGTGGTACCTACCCAGACGGGCTTGCACAAAGCCCTACCACCAAGTAAACCTTTGAACTGTATTCGACTAGTTTCAAAGTTTCGTGAACCAGTTCAATTAACATTATTTCATTTGATCAATTATCTATTTTCACCCCTTTAAGGATCAAGATGGAAGATCGAACAGATATTTAGGTCCAGGGCCGTATTTAGGGGAGGGCAACCGGGGCAACTGCCCTTGGACCTCCACATGAGGGGGCCACGTCAGTTTTCAGCGAGTTAAGATATCGTAATGTTACTAATACCATACCAAATTATAATAATGTTACTACTTAATATTTTAAAAGTAGCTGACTGATTGAAATAGAAACATCTAATTAATTCATAATAATATGATTATTAGGGTATTCACGCTTCTGTTTGTCTAGGGCCCCCACTGCTTTGTGGCCCGGGGGCCTCCAGACCTTTCAATCCGACACTGTCTAGGTCTATAATAGTATAATAATAATCATTGGTAATTTAATCCAATAAAATAGTTGACAAAACATTGCGATTATAACAATATTATTTTTATAATTATATAAATATTATTAATTGGCATTATGTGTCGTTTCATTCCACGTCACATTTGATTAATTAGCGATAAGAGTTATCCATCATGATATATTACATAAACCTTTTTGGGGTTTTCCTTTATTATATTTTTTTTTATAAAATAATAATAACATTTATGACGTTGACGTTTAATAATAATGGAGTGTCTGTTTGTAATATTAAAATAAACGCTTTTTACTAAATACATAATATGTATACACGAGACACATACCAAAATAACATTTTTAACAAGAACTAGACCAATGTTGACAAGACTTTCACTGGCAGATAGCTGATGTAATAGGGAGTAACTAAGGCTATTATTTTAGTTATGTATAAAATATTTAGGTGACGGTGCAATCACATCCAAATAATTTCCAGTACCGCACGTAGTCTTTTCGCACGCCACCAATTCGCTGTAACGTCGGGTGCCTCCTATCAACGACTTAATATCACAAAAGCTGTCTAATATATAATTAAATGGAATAGTAATATTTTTGTTAAATTCAAATGCGCACAGAGTTCCGGGCAAATTCAAATGGGTACAGCTACTTAAATATAATAAATAAAAATTTTAACAAAAAGAAAAACCGAATTTCAGTGAAGCTGATGTTGGCTAACTAATTTTTCTTAATATGGATAGATTAAGCGTTCCGTTTATATGAGTCAGAAACTACTTACAGGACAATTTCAAAGGAAACTTGCGAATAAAGCAAAAATAGACTTTCGAAAATGCGGATTTAATCCCTCCCTCCCTCGAAATCCCTCCCTCGGATCCCTCGAAAGGGCTGTAATCGAACTCAGCAAAAAACTTTGAAAAAGACCAACTATATTTCGTACATCATATTATGACATCACATCACATACACAAAATTTGATTAAAGATAGTAAGAAATTCTGCCCCATGTCGCACCCTAACTGCGAGCCGTATAGGAGTTCCATCACTACATAGTATAAAACAAAGTCGCTTTCTCTGTCCCTATATCTTTAAAACTACGCAACGGATTTTGATGCGGTTTTTTTTAAAATATAGTGTGATTCCAGGGGAAGGTTTGTGTATATAATACATGAACAATATAGTAAAGAAACACTGATAATTTTAGAAATTTGCGATGTGATGTCGTAAATAAACAAATCCTGTAGTATATTTAGTATCAGTATTGCACCCGTGCGAAGCCGGGGTGGGTAGCTAGTTGATTATAATATTCGACTATGATAATTACATAAACATAACCACATTACGGAAGGTGACTCAAATATCCAAATAACCTATAAATAAAAGATTCGACTGAGTACCGCTAACGTGCTCCTCAGAATTGTTCCGTTCCCTTCCGTTCCGTTACTTTGTCATGGATCCTGTGCTCAGAAACTTACCAAACTTTCACCAAATTACCCTTGAAGTATATATTTTATAATAAAAAAAGAATTATCAAAATTGGTTAACGTGATTTTCAGTTATTCACCTATTTGTCGCGGATATACATAATGCAAATTTAAGACTTATGTCGTTTTCATATGGATACCATCATCGGAAAAAAATAAAAAAATGGGAACCCACGGGAAGCACTACCTTTCAAACAAAAAAAAAATTATCAAAATCGGTCCACCCAGTGAAAAGTTATGAGGTAACAAACATAAAAAAAAAAAATACAGACGAATTGATAACCTCCTCCTTTTGGAAGTCGGTTGAAAAGACTGGTATCGTGGGACACCTAGTTTCTAAACGAAAATGCAGTTTCTTTTGCTAAGTGTTATATATTTAAATAACAGTCAATGAAATAAACCAACAACGTTTGAGAATAATTAAATTGCTTAGAATACAAATGTTAAAAAATACAGACGAATTGATAACCTCCTCCTTTTTGAAGTCGGTTGAAAAGGTAAGGTGATTGTAGTAATAAGTATAAAAAATAATAAATAAGAAACAACTCATGTTATAGATACTCATAGCTCATTCCAACCGCAGGACCAGTAAAGACTAAGTAGTAAATCTAAGTTATGTTTATATTTAATTTGTAGTTTATACATATATTTATATATTTTTTCGTTTGGATTAATGTATAGTGTTTTATAACATCGATATCAGCTATTGAAGCTTATATATTAATGTTTTTGTAAATACGAGATTTATCATAAATCGTGATAGCTGATAATGAATAATCACGAATTCAAGGATTAAAATGATGGTCATTATGACGATTATAAGTTACGTTAATGATCGAAATTTTGATTGATAGTGAATATCACGCGTAGCTATCATTTCCATTGTAAGCTAGTTTCAGCCGCCGGTTTCGGTTTCGTTTTCATACATTTTTGGAAAGCTAAGAAAACGGTTATGTTTTTAAAATAATCTGCAAGCCAAGTTTCATAACGATTTTTTAGTTTTTAAGGCATTTTTGAGGAAAAAAATCAAAAAATATTGTTGTTATAACTATTTTGTATTGTTATAACTTCGTTTTCCGTCTCGCATTTTTAAATTTGGACCGATAATTATTGTTGAAATATTGATAAATATCCAGTGTTTAATCGTTTTTGTAAAACAAAAGAAAAAAATAGATTTTAATAGATACTTTTTTTTTAAATAAATTTTTGAAGTTGCATTTTTGAAAAATTTTGAAAAATGCTAAAAAACGTGATAACTCCAAAAATGGTTCACTTTTGGATGATGCATATGGGGGTTAAAATTATTGCAAATAGTCACCCCTATCACCTCCTAACGGATATAAGTCGAATTACTCCGCTATATTGTGAACTACTAACAGTTCTTGATTAATATATTGCTATTTGTAATAACACTAATCCACTAACTAATTATTCCTTTTCAATTTTAATACCAAAATTCCATAACAGTTTTATATTAAAAGCGTAAGTCGATTTATGCTTCAGTGATAATAGGTCTACTAAATAGGATGGGAAAATCGGTTAAGCTTTCATTTTGAAGAAATCAGCCGAGAAGCCGTAGAAGTGCAGGAACAAACAGACAGACAAAAAAGGTTATTTTAGTATGTGTACCGTGTATAAACATATGCATTTTGTAAAAAGTGGTTATTTTAACAAAAACAGACTCCAATGTTATGTTATGTAATTATCATCGTCATTTCAGCCGTAAGACGTCCACTGCTGAACATAGGCCACTGCTAAATGCTAATGACTTCCACCTTGACCGGTGAGTAGCGGCCTGCATCCATCGATACCCCGCGAACTTGACCAGATCGTCGGTCCATCTCGCGGGAGGACGCCCTACGCTTCGCTTGCCGGCACGTGGTCTCCACTCGAGAACTTTTTTGCCCCATCGCCCATCAGTCCTTCGAGCAATGTGCTCTGCCCATTGCCACTTCAGCGCACTGACTCACTTCGCTACGTCGGTTACCTTTGTTCGTCTACAGATCTCCTCGTTTCTGATTCGATCACGTAGAGAAACCCCGAGCATAGCCCATATATATTATGTATATATGGGCTATGCTTAATATATAAAATTCTAATATGTACTCGTGTAGAGTGTAGAGCGTTGGCATATAGCTTAAGTTAAATTCTTTTATATTTTTAAACTTCATAAAATATAATATGCCTGTCATAAATGAATATAAGACTGTATATAGTATTAAAAATAAAATATGATATGCTTACCGAATTCATCTTCTCCGAATTCCCAAACAACAGTGTTGTTGGGCCACTTCGTGTTGGGAAAGATGTACGCGTTGCGGCCTGACGCGTATTGTTGCAGCATGGACTCAATGATAAAATCATCTAAGATGATGTCGCCTTGGAATTTACCGCTGTTCTCTTCGGGGTTGGCTTGGGGGAACAGTCTTGAACGTGCGAGGAATTGTTTGCCATCGCCTGTACAGACAAATGTCAATATTATTACATACATAAAAAAAGGTTTTAAAAATATATAAAATAATATACTAGCTCTTCGCACGGGTGTAATACTGATACTAAATATACTACAGTTTGTTTATTTACGACATCACATTTCAAACTTCTAAAATTAACAGCGTTTCTTTACTATATTGTCCATGTATTATATACAAAAAGCTCCCTCTCGAATCGATCTATATATTTAAAAAAAATCGCATCAAAATCTGATATATAGGGACAAACAGCGGTAATCGACTTTGTTTTCATACTACGTAATGATGATAATGATTTTATAGTCTTTGAGGAAAACAAAGGTAATTACTACGTTTACAGTGAACTCATTACCAGAAAGTAGATAGAGATATGAAAACATTATATACCGGCAGGTTATCTGACTAAATGATATATCATAGCATTAAAATCCTGCACAGAAAAAGAACTATATCTAAGAACGGACAGGATCACAGGATTAGGATTTCAGGATCTTTACTAACACAGTTACTGAAAATCAAAATTAAAATATTCTTTATTCAAATAGGCTCATAAAAACACTTCTAAATCGTCATGTTACATAATTAAATTAAAAGTGAAGCTACCTCTGGTTCGGAAAATCGATTCTACCGAGAGTAACAGACAAGAAAGTTAGTTAGTATGTCAGTACACCCGGTTCGGAAAATACCGAGATTAACCGAAAGTAAGTGTGTGAGTGCAGTACAATTAAATTTTTAATTATCCTGTCTAGAAATCAATATTGATAGTCCACAATTTTTATATCCTCAATATAATCTTGTATTGAGTAATGTCTTATTTATTAATGATTTTAATTAATTTAATTGTGGAATCCTGTTAAAGAAATCATATACATTTGGATTTCTATTGTTTAAATTTGGCTTGAAATTTTGCATTATGCATTTAGCCTTTTATTAACATAGTATTTTATTTCATTCAAACAATAAGATTTCAAAATCGACCTTGACATTAAACTTTCAAGGTCAATTTCACCTAAACTTTTTCATGCCCAAATTTTATTTAAAGAAGTTCACACTTACTTGTCTTTGTACTTTCCAAGTAATTTCTGAACTCCTCGATTTCCTCCCTCGTCCTCACGATGGAGGGCTTCGCCACAACCACCCCGATAAGGCACAACACGACAAACCCACGCATCATCACGCTTCTAATGCTACCACCATCTCATTAATCACTTATATATCGACATTATCTTCGTGATAATTTATTGCGTTAATAAAGTCGAACTCATTTAAATGTGTGTGTAATAAGTACGCTTACCTAATTGTTTTTTTGTATAATCTATATAATACAAATTGTGAACCATATCTTTCTCTAATTTATTTGACAAATAAAAACGTGAAACGAATTCTGGTATAAAATATATGTCCATATACATGTTTATTGTGCTACATTTTTTTTTGTTATCCTGTTAATGCTTCAATGTTCATAACATTAGTAATTTGACGTTTTCTACTCTCAAAAATCAAGAATTAACGACTGTCCATTGATAAAGGCACAGTCTAGTTTTTGATGACGGTACTTGCCGGGCACGGATGCTTCGGTAACTAACCTAAACAGGATAGCGCGGCGGGAGGTGTCCTGCCATGAATGTGGTGCGCCAGTAGACAAGGCGTACCACACCCTGATTGAGTGTGCGAAGTGGCACAGAGGCAATTTCTGGTGGCTTTTTGACGGACACCTAACGCTGCTAACCGTCATCTACGCTAATGCGTTCCTTCTGCGACTTATTACCATACGATCAGTCATTGTTAGCAAAATTACTAACTCTCAAAATGTATTTCAAATTTACTCATTATACAAAATATGTTTTAAAAATGCAAATGTAATTGCTGCACAGAATGGACATCTCCAGATAAATATATACAGGGTTATTGGTAATTCGACGTATATCCGTTAGGAGGTGATAGGGGTGACCATTTGCAATAATTCATTTTTGAGTTATCATGTTTTTTAGCTTCTTTCAAAATTTGTCAAAAATTCAACTTCAAAAATTTATTTAAAAAAAAGTAAAATCTTTTTTTTTCTTCTGCTTTTTAAAAACAATTAAACACTGAATATTTGTCAATATTTAAACATAAATTATCGGTCCAAATTTGAAAATGCGAGACGGAAAACGAAATTATTTGAATATTTTTTTGATATTTTTTCCTGTACTGAAAAAATGTACCCTGTATAATAATGACGAGCCTATCTTTACTTTAAATGGAAAACTGGCTCCTCATAAAATCAATTGATCCAAAATATATAAAAATATTTTTAATTACTATTTTTATTATTAGACGTATAAAATAATAAATAAATATAAATATCTTAATTAGATGATAAATATTTTTATCGTTTCTATTGAAAAAATCCAATCAATAATGTAGTAAAGATAAGATAATTATTTATTGTCACGCCCTTTGACGCTGCACAACGACGGTATATCTCGTATTCACCTTTTATCCCGCAACCAATTCTGTACCGCAGTGTACTGAATAATTTTTACGTTTCCTTTTTTTAAATTCAAATTACGAGAAATCATGTCATCAATGTAACTGATCCTTTTTTTATGTGTCAAAAAACTCATTTTAAAAAATTACATGTTTTATTCTTAATTTAAATTCATTTTAATTAAAAAAATTCAAATTATATTTCTAGGATATGTACACATTTATAATAGTGGTTTCTATACAATCTATTTCTTATTTCTGGATGTTTAAATAGAAGCCAATAGAAGCATGTTTGGGTGTTAAAGAATTAGAATTATATATCTGAGAATTATATAATTCTAAAAAAGTACTAGACGTCGAGTACCAGTAGTGAAACTAGGCAGACTATGAAATTGTTATTTGCACTGTTCAATGCAGCTATGTACGGAGAACTTCAAATATAGGCTTATAATAAGTAGCATTGTAACTCATAGTTTAACCTTATTTAAATATTAATTTATCAACTAATTAGTTTGTTTTGTTATCCATATTATTTTTTATCTACATTTTTAAAAAATAACTTGTCATTGTTTGTTTCTTATTGCTTTATAAACCACTTTTAGATTGAGTTTGAATTGTGTACACAATAATGACGATTGACGATTTATGCTGGGAAGAGCTGGAGTAACAAAGATTGATCACAGTGGCGTGCTGTTGGAGAGGCATATGTCCAGCAGTGGAAAACAAAAGGCTGTTGATGATGATGATGATAATGATGATGACACAATAATGTCATGTTGACAGGACGATCGCGTCACACAGCAAGGATACTGTGACCTGCAGTCAGCCAGATCCTTGCTTTAACTGAACACCAAAATATAGGTTTCTATTGGAGTTTACTACAACTAAGTATTTGGTACAGCGTGAGGACTAGAAAAATATTAGAATCGGATTAATGTTATAGCCAGTACATTATTATTTACTCCCCATAGATACTCGCCCATTCGAATTGCATGACATCCTAAAAGGCAGTTATTGTTGCTTGGTCCAAAACTGACCTTCTCTTTTAATTAACCTACATTACTCATAATTTTACAGACAATATATTATTCACTTTAATCTCTACAAAGTTGAGATTCGCGTCTCTTGATCTTGCAATAGTGGTGAGTTAAACAAATTAATAAAAAACACATTAAATTCATATTCATCGTATAATTTCAAATTTAGAACGACCAAAGTGATCAGTACATCATTCTGTATCTTCTTCTGTTCGGACGACTGCCGGTGGTGTCTTTTCGGAAAGAGGAGAATAGAAATCGACTTCTTTCTTTAGATTTTCCACGTCTTCACTGGACCAGCCCCCGGGGCAGTTGTAGTGTCTGCGCAGTCTCACCCAGTCCAAGTGAGTAACGTGATCCATTTGGCCCATGATTCCCGGGAAACTCTGTAAGGTTTTAAAGAATATATTTAAGGAATCGTGCAAAAACATCCTGAAAAATTCTGGTCCGGCCAATTGAGAATAAATTATTAGATAAAATTGTGAACCATATATTTACCGTTACATGACCTAAGCATAATTACCAGACCAATGAAAATTCTAAAAAATATAATTTTACAACAAATTAATTATGTTGGTTGGGTTAGAAAGGAACAATTTTATAAATTGATCTTGTAGCGCAGCGCTGCTGAAACATATACCAGTTGAGTGTGTGAAATTATATTTTATATACAATTAGCGATCCGACCCGGCTTCGCACGGTTACTACTAAAAAAACAGAAATCTGTTAATCCTACTACTATTATAAAGGCGAAGGTTAGTATGTATGGATTTTTGTTACTCTTTCACGTAAAAACTACTGAATGGATTTGAATGAAACTTTACCACAATATAGCTTATACATCAGAATAACACATAGGCTACAATTTTTGAGGTTTCTAATGTGAGGTCGTAAAAAAACACATTTTTTGCGCTTACATTGCAAACGCTGACTGAATTCTACAAGATAGATCAAAACAATGTACTACAGTATTGTACAACTTAAAAAGGTCTACAAAAAAGTCCGTGATGGTATATGTTTATCTCTTAGGAATAACCCACAATAACCATTTTTTATCCTTTACTTTGTACGAGAAATAATGACTTATTTACGAAGCGATTTTAAGCGATTACTAGACTAGACGGGACGAACCTGAAGTCCACGCGAACGAAGTCGCGGGCAAAAGCTAGTTTTAAATATCTAAGTATACATAGGGACAGGCAGCTGTAACTTTGTTTTATACTATGTAATGATGATACAGTTGTTACAAGGATAGTTTCTCATACATTTTAGGTGAAATTATGATTTGTCATTGTCACACTGTCCAATAAGTTACTCCAAAATTCTATATGAATTTAAGTAGACTTATAACTCATGTCAAATAATATATGAAAGATTGTAAAACTAAACGCTTCCCTAAGGATGTCTGGACCAGATCGCACTTTAGTGATAATGCCGCCTTTTTTAATGTCATAGCATTTTATTTGTTTTTTTGTAATTGTCCTTTCGTAGTAAAGTTGGCAAAATTTTATCAAGTGGTATTCCACTAGGATAAATTTTTGGTACTAATCTATATACTAAGTTTACAAAAAAACCTATATGTCTATCTAAGCTGACGTCTCAAGTTCTAGCCAGAATCTGTATAAGGTTGAATTTATTTCAATAATATAAAATTAGTTATTGACATTTATATAAATGCGACTAAGGTACATTCTTAATGTTTGCTTATGATACTTATTGATGGAAAGAAAGATTACTATGACATTTGGCGCCGGAAACGGTGTATTTAATTATGTGCAAATAATACTACCTACTGTTTTTATTATCGCATTTAATTTACAATGCAATGAAATAATAACTCAAGCCCACTTATCTACTTAAAAGTTAATAATATAAGTAATAAGTACTGACCACAAAGCGATAACACGCTAATTATTCTACAGCCAAACGAAATTTGTTCAGTTTGAAGAGTGAGGGAGCTAAAGTCACTACAAGCATGCATCTTAGATTAGACGAATGTTATGAGAATTGTATGCCTCTAGAAGTCTATGGGCGACGGTGATCACTTTCCAAAGAGAGTTTTCCCAAGATATTTTTACATGGGGTAAAAAAATATCTTGGGAAAACTGTATACAATACAATAAGTAATAATTATTTTTTTTGAATTTGCTGTGTCCGCGACTTCGTGTAGCTGGACGAAGGGACAGAAAAAAAAATGTTATTTTGGTATACGTACCGTTTATACATGCATTCAGTAAAAAACAAATACTTGAGTGACATTCAAGTCACTCGAAACAGTCACTCGAATTTTATTATATGTATTTATATTTTATATCAATATAAATGCGAAAGTAATTCTGTCTGTCGCTCTTTCACTACCGAACCAGTGAACCGAATTTGATGTAATTTAGTATGAAGTAAATTTGTCAAAATTTGACATTTGCAAAAATCCAAGGATGGACAATGACATACTTTTTGCATAACATATGACAACCAAATCCCTAAATAGCAAGCAAAGCCTCAGTTCACCTTACCCTGAGTGGAGTAATAGTTGGGTGTCCATTCCAGCTGAAGGCATGAGAACTGTAGTGCATGCAGCTGGTGTATTCGTAGGGCAAGTCTAGGTTGCTGACCAAGTTGCGTTCGTAGCGATCGAAGTTATGACCCATTCCTGTAATATATACATACAAATGCTATAAATTGTTTAATAAATAAATGTTGTACAACATCGCATACAATACTCTGATCCCAACGTAAGTAGTCAAAGTCATGTGCTATGGAAAATCAGAAGGAATGACGGTACCACAAATACCTAAACAACATAGAAAACTAATATTTATCTACATCGACTCGGCCGTCCGAACCCGGGAAGTCGACCACGGGTCGTCAATGTTTATGCAAGTTAGATATTATTTTTCGGAAAAGAATGACATCAAAGTCATGTCAGGAAACATAACAATATAATAAAGAAACACTGATTACTTAGAAATTCTCTACTACATTTCGTATCAGCAATGCACCCGTGCGAAGTCGAATCGGGTCGCTAGTTATATACAAGTCGCTAATATTAATAGTAATTTTGCTATGTAAAAAAATATAAAAAAGTTACCTTGGACAATGTTGCCATGGTTAATTCGCACGTAGTTGTCCCTGGAGTAGGTCGACTGCATGTGGAAGAATCCCAGGACATGGAGCCACTCGTGGATAATGACAGTGACCCAGAGGCAGCCCTGTCCGGGGTTTGCACGGGCCAAGTTCAAGGTGTGGACACCACGACCAGCCCAGAAACCAACGCTGGCGTAACAACCGTCAGGTCTTCCCTGTTGGAAGAATCACCATTAAAATATCATAATTTCGCTAACTTGCTGTTATTTTATAAGAATTGAACCGAGGTTTTCATTGCAGTAGAACTGGCAGAAGGGCCCATGTACCAGTTCCTGTGGTAATTGGGCACCACTGCCTATATATTGGCACCGTAAACATTCCATACATCGCCAATAAACAACCACATCTAGGACCTGATAAGCAGTGACGAATTTACCAATAGGCTAAGCAGGCTAGAGCCTAGGGCTTCAGATTAAGAGGGGCGGCAATTTTAGCCCAAATTTGCTATTATCTTACTGAAATAAAAGAATACTTATATGTATACACATTACGTCCGTAATCAGTTTTCTCGTCACTACATAGCGGGTTGGAAAAATAATCTACTACTGACAGAAATATCACCTAGTTCATTATCATACTAATAACGGGAAAAAGCCGATGTAATAAGGACGATAGATCAATTCAAAAAGTTGCCATTTTCAAAATATATGTAGGTAATATAATTTGAATTTTAAAGTCAGTTTGGGCGGCAAAAATTGAATAGTCTGCAAGCCAGCCTTGAAGTATACTAAATATAAGAATCACATATAAGGAGTTATTGTCAACATATAACATAGCCCTCAAACGTCCTAATATCAATACACTCAGAGGCAAATATCGGTCACTAAAAGCGCTTCATTCTATAGATTTAAAACGTATACACACTATACGATTAAAGCATATTTAATAATAATCGCTTTACTTATTTTGAGTAAAATAAACAAACAAACTTATCTTCATAATATTAGTATGATATTGATGATATAACTTAAAATGATAATGACGTAACGCATGATTGGTTGATATGATATCTCTGATAGTATTCAATTAAACATTTTAAAATAAATTAGTTTTTATCGATAAAAAAAGCAATTCGTTTTTAAGCTACGTATTTTCACTACGGTTATTTTGTCTATTTAAACACTAATCTTTTCCCTCTAACTTTTCTTTGGTATCGATAAGGGCACCCGACTTCAAGAGGTCACCATAGCCCAATGATAATGGCGCTAAAATAAATATTAACCATTCCTCACATCGCTAATACGCACAAATCTTGGGAACTATGTCCCTTGTGCTGTTTATATACTGGGTCAATGAGTAGTGCTGTTTGGCATTAATATCTTTATCCACAAATCCGTAAATACGACACAACTTAGATGTAGCATCGGCAAATTCAATAAAACCGATTACTGCCGATTTATACAACCAACAAAAATAACTGCCTATCGCGCCATTCGACGCTATTCGTCGCTATAGATTCTCTCGTCATTTCAACCCGAGAAATCAATGTAAATCGACGTGTCAAATTGACGAATATATTAGGTCATATGATATTACAAGTAATTACGTTTGTTTAAAGATCATATTCACATAAGAAATAGTTATAGATAATTTGGGAGAGCGTACTTAATAATGTGATCGGTTTTACGAATTTGACCGATACTACATCTAAGTTGTGTCGTACTATACCATCAAGTAAATATGTAGTGTGATTGAAAAACTAACAGTTAATAAGACATAGTCTCTGTCGTTGGCGTTGCGGCGACGGAACCTGACGCAGGAGAAGTGCTCGATCCACCCGATGGCTTGCAATATAGCCTGTTGCTGAGCGGCATCTTAAAACATCAAGAAATGAGACTCAGGAACAAGTTTCAAATATAATGTCATAAATCTTAACACTTAAAAAAATTGGAGTGTCTGTTTGTTATGTTTTAGAGATTTTTATGAACAAACATACATTTACGAAATTAAGCACACGTGCCTTGATAATCACACTTAAATATTATAAAATTCTAGCATATATAGGTACAATTGGTGTCCAAGGAATTGATGACCTCCATGAACGCATATGTATGTATGTATATTGGGTACATATACCAAAGTAACATTTTTTACAATTTTTGTTTGAGTCTGACTGTCTTTCTGTTTATTCTTGATAATCATTAGACCAGCTGGACCGATTTTGATGGGATTTTCACTGATTTATGCAGGAAAGAGGTAACTTAGGTTACTTAATAAGTTATAGTAAATTCTGCGAACCGAACAATATTTATTTGTTGTTAAATTTAAACGCGAATGAAGTCGCGGACACAACTAGTATAGATGTAGAAAATTCATATATTTTTAATATTGATTACTTATTGTCGTCCGAGAATGCGCTCGCGTTTTAGAGGTTTGTTATCAGGTGTTAGATATAAACAAGTAGCATTATTATCTTTTCTAGGTCTTAAAGATGTATAAATTGTATTGTATTGTATAAATTGCACGATGAAATGCAGTTTCATTAAATTCGGTTCAGTTGTACAGCCGTAAAAGCGTAACAGACAGACAAATATATTTATTATTATATTATTACATTCATATTTATATTAGTGTATGTATTATTTACTACTTAATTAGATAGGATCAATTAGGAAAATTTTGGTATCTTGTATATTATCCTTAGTCTTTGTAGATTTTTGTTGGACTTTGTGAAGGTCAATATCTTTGGCAGATAACACAAAGTTGGTGTGATAGTTATTTATCAAAGCGGTTTTAAGTGAAAGTATTTATATCATATGCCACGGAAAAAGATAAATATATCTTTAAAGACCTCTATTTTTATCAACGAAGATCAAAAAAGATAGGTAATTTGGGTTGTTTTTTTTTATACTTCTTATCTTAGAACCTCTTCATTCATATTACACTTGAAATAAAACTAGTTCACGGGTAGACTACCCGTGACCACGAACGCTGTAAAGCGCTCGAAACGTCGGGATGATAAAAATAATTAATATACGCGGTTTAAATCCGTTAAAACTAGTTTTATTTCAATGTGTAATAATCGCGAAAATCTTTCGATTCTTGCTTAGATCCACATAGTTTGAAAAAAATTATATTATTAAAAAATATGTATTATAGATTTCAAACCTTCAAAAGAATCATAATATTATAAAACACTTACTGAATTCATTATGGCCAAAATCGTATACCACGACGTTTCCAGGCCACTTTGTGTTGGGCCAAATGTACGCGGCTCTACCAGCAGCGAAATCCGTTACCAAAGCCTCAACTTGCCAATCGTCCAACACGATATCGCCTTGGTATTTGCCGCTGTTTTCCCAGATGTTGGCTTTGGGGTTTTCCAGCATACGAGAGTCGATACGAACTCCACTCTCTATAAAAAATATAATTTAGGTTTCATTAATTATATAAGACTCAATCCGTACGATGTTCTTTAATCTAAGAAACAATATCACTTGTTTATGGACTTGATAAAACATCAGTTAAATAACATCTTGTAAATTTTCCGCTGCTAAGTTACATCCTCATTATAATCACCAAATATAGTATTTGGTCATTTTACTTACACACTACGCTTGAACTCGCAATAGTAGGTTAAAAGTCTGGTGTACTAGGCCACCCCTGTTCTTACTGTAGGTATCAGCTCGCCTTTAAATATACATGCTAAACTGCTATTCAAGAATCATCCAATATACAATATTACATTATTTAATATTTAAAGTTACTTTGTTTATAATAATCATATTAAAGTTAGCTCTAAGTTGGATGGATTTTAAAAAATATAGATATTTTTTCAAGATTTCAAAAATAAATTATAAACCAACCAAAAAATAAAGTTATAAAAACATATTTGAAAACATTTTATTTGAATTTACAAAAAACATCAAAATCGTAACACACCTGTTCGGCTGTTTTCCAAGAATTTTCGGAATTCCTCTATTTCCTCCCTGGTCTTAGTGACCGAGGGAGTCCCCAAAGCCAAACCGAGGGCACACAACAAAACAGTCAGCCGCATCATTTTGATGTTTTCGAAAAACAATCGTCGCCCTTTTTATAAGACGCGTGGTACAAAGTCACTTAAATATATTTCAAAAGATAAATCAAGTTAATTATTGATTACCGTGATTGGATAAGATAGAATCAGTGATTGATACTCGTGTTACAAGCTCAAAGTGTAGGTATCACTTAAAACAATTATTTTCGTGACAACTTTGCATATGTTTATGAATTACTAGCGACCCGCCCCAACTTCGCACGGGTGCAATGATATTGTCATATCATAGATATAGTGATTCAAGAAGAAGGTTTTTATATATAATACATGTCCATGTAAACTGTCCAGTTTAGTAATGTGTGATGTCTCTGTGATGTCTCACAGTGGACAATTATTAAATACTCATTCTATTCATCTTTACTAAACTGTCCATATATTATATATAAAAACCCTCTTCTTGAATCACTATAACTATTAAAAAAACTGCATAAAAATCCGTTGCGTAGTTTTAAAGATTTAAGCATACATAGGGATATAGGGACAGAGAAAGCGACTTTGTTTTCTACTATGTAGTGATATGTGTCTTCTGTAATTATAATTAGATATAATCAATTTGGATAAACATTAATATCATACGTTTTTTTTAATTGATTTTATAATAGTGGATGGCACGCGAAAGTTCACGTTTTTTCAACAAATATTTACAAATTCCTGAATCTATGACAGGTTTTGTTTTTATTTAATTTCGTTGTAAGCTAAGGTCTCTTAGCGCGGTTTAAATCAATTTTTTAATCAGCCCTGTCAGTAACTTTTTTCAATAAAATGAATTGTTTAATCGTATCAATAATTGTCTTAAATTTTCTGCACATCTAGGGCAGGAGCTCTACAAAATGAGACCATAACAAATGTTTTATGTGCGGCTATTGTCACAAAATAGCTGTGACAAAAATCGGCTCATGCTATTAATACATAAGACAAGCAAAGCCGTCGGCGTTAAACTGTCATCTAATATTAATATTACGGTAGATTTATAAGAAAGCGTTTTGGTTTCCTGTGTTCCGGTCTGAAGGGTAATTCATTTATTTACACAAGGAAACCTACAAGATAAGATTGTTTTTATTTCATTGGCGGTATTAGTAATGATATGCTAATTCTTATCAATTGCTAATGCCTATTGGTAATCATGTCTATGAAATCTGATTAAAAGGATTTTTCGCGACATGGGACCATGTTACAATAAAGTCAAACTTGGAATTTTTCAGTTTAATTGACTCCTAATATAATCCGAGATGGTCCCGTAAATAGAAGAAGCACCAAGCAAGTTCAACCACCAACAACTGAGTTTTAATGTGCCTACTTAAGTTGTGTTCATATTTCTATGTGATCGGCAATGAAAGAAATAATCCTCAGGAAAGCTACACGTATCAAATGAAAAAAACTCACATACGTGAATAACCCGTGCAGGACCAGTGGATAAATTACAAAACTTCTCAACATAAAAATCTTGTACATCGGAATTAAGCGAAAATTAAAAGCGTGTAGTGTGTACCCTACTTAATGCATAATTGCTATATAAACACATGTCAAATCTTAATCCTAGTTATCTTGACACTACACTTGCAATGAATAATTAGATTTTTCATTCTTATCAGATCAAGCGATCCCGCAGACCAAATACTAAATAAGCCTAAGCCGACGGCTTAAATAATTAAGGCATCTATCTTCATTAAGATTTTTCCATTTCAAACAGTAGATGAGGAACCCGGTTTTTGTCTTCAGAAAATCCACATTGCTAATGGTACTTTCTAAAGAGCTTTCAATTGTTATTCCCAAAAAGCTTTGAACAGATTAAAAATGTAACAAAAACAATTTGACCTTAGCTTTACATTTTACTTGTCATTTTAATATATTTTTTCAAGCAAACTATCTATTTTTTAAAACAAAATATGAATAAACATCACATTAACCACCATACGGTAAAGATTTGAAAAAAAAAGAAAGAAATTGTAAAGAGAAAAAAATATGTGATGGGATAAAATATATTCGATTACTTTTATGTTAAAGGAAGATAATAAACAAATTAATGCATATTACTCTTATATTTTATGTAAACGTATATTATCTGTGTTATGCATCTGTCATCTCGATTGAAACATGGGCGCGCGGTTAAAACGGTAGTTGTGTGCATAGCGGGCTGATATTGATACATTTTACCATTAATCGGGCACATTCATTGTTTTCCCACTCTCTTCAGCAACAACAGCAACAACAGCCTATAATTTCCCACTGCTGGGCTAAAGGCCTCCTCTCCCTTTGAGGAGAAGGTTTTTGGAACACATTCCACAACGCTGTTCCAATGCGGGTTGGTGGAATACACATGTGGCAGAATTTCTATGAAATTTGTCACATGCAGGTTTCCTCACGATGTCACCGCTGAGCACGAGATAATTCATCTCGTGCTCAGCGGTGACAAATTAAGCACATGAATCAGCGGTGCTTGCCTGGGTTCGAACCCGCAATCATCGGTTAAGATGCACGCGTTCTCACCACTGGGCCATCTCGACTCTCACACTCACACTTCCCACTCTCTTAATCTAGCTAAATTCCACAATATTTAAAATGGCAACCTTTCGATTGTATTATTTACACAAAAATAATTTTAGATAAATATTATAATAGATATATAATAATAGATAATTATTTTACTGGTACATAGCTTTCAAAATTTAAATGTCATATATTTAGTTATGAAAAACTGATTCATCGCACGTAACGTTGGCGAAATAATCTGTGCCTTTTGTGGCACAAATAGAAGCCACAAAAAAAACTGTTTTTTGTTTCTGTTCCTGCACGATTAAAGGATAAATTAATAAAATATCTTTATTTATATTTAATCTAATTGGTAAATCGAATGTATATATGAATATTACAGATAGGTCAGCATATTAATATAAATTTCTTGATATTAACTGTCCATAAATAATTAAAATTTCTTGTAAACATAAATGTGTAATTAAAATTTATTTTTGTTTTTAGCAATTTAATCTACGAACCGTATCAATATCAATTATTGTCATTAAAGTAAAATCAGAGGATATGATTGATGAACACTTTGATATTTGTTTAAATCAAAACCATCGCATACAAATTTTTCACATCTAACAATGCAATTTTTTACTCATAGCCAATAATACAAGCCAGCATTGTTGTAATTAAATTAAAAACTTATTTATAATTATTATGTATTAGTGTCACCCGCGGCTTCGCTTGTCTTTTAAGGCGTTTTAGGCAAAAAGTAGTATATGTCCTTTCTGGAAATTCATGTTTGATTCATAAACTCGAACTCAAATTCCTTTATTCAATATAGAAGCATTACGCTTGCTTATTGATGGTCCAATTAAACACTACCACTGGTTCGGAAAAAGGAACACCCTGACCTGAGAAGAACCGGCGAAAGAAACTTAGCGCATCGTTTTTTTTTTTGTCAAAGTAATAAGATGCGTGAATAGAAATAGCCAGGAGGCCATCGTTTCATTCCCAAAGTGTGCTATCAAACATAAACCTTTCGCACACAAGCGTTCCTTAACAATTTTTTTAAATTTGGAAACAGAAGCATTTTGAACGCTTTCCGGGATCCTGTTGTAGAAGCGTATATAGTAGGATACAAATTAGATGTAGCATCGGAAAATGCAATGGAATGAAATGAAAACCGATTACTGCCGACTTGTACAACCAATAGAAATAGCTCCCTATCGCGCCATTCGACGCTATTCGTCGCTATAGATTCTCGCGTCAGAGAAAGCAAGTGCATGTAAATCCACGTGTCAAATTGACGAATATATTAGGTCATATGATATTACAAGTTATGACGTTTGTGCAAAGATCATATTCGCATGAGAAATAAATATTGATAATTTGGGATAGCGTACTCAATTCGGATGTGATCGGTTTTACGAATTTTGCCGATGCGACATCTAAGTTGTGTCGTACTATACATTGTCATACTCTATGCAGTCGAGTAACAGGAGTAACAAGATTGTGTTTGCTCCTTGTAAAACATTAATATTTTTCCGTACATACCAAAACATTACAAGATATATATTGAGAAGCAACAGTTAATATCTTAATTTCTTTAAATTTATACTTGAATGATTCCTTGGCTCCTAGGTTATAGATTGCGCGAATAGCCCTCATATCAAATTTCATTAAATTCGTACAGCGGTTTGGTCCTGAGAAAGTTACTTTCACATTTATATGTATTTTGTTCTATTTAATTTACAACATCCACAGGGTCGCAGATGCCCATGCCTATTTTTTCATTTTATATTAAACATTTTGGCGTTTCATATTTTATATTTTTTACTTAACATCAGCAAATCAGCAGATCTTCGCTGGATTTCATTATTGTATTGTTATATACATTTATTTGTAGTATTTGTAAATTTATTCAATAAGAAAAACGAACGAATGCGATGCAAAATCTTGATCCATTTTTACGCCCGAAAACGGCAATACACAAAATGCATTGTAATTTTCCGTCCATATTAGTTATATTGAATCACCTATGTGTAACAACCCGCATTGGAACAGCGTGGTGGAGTATTCTTCTAAACTTCTCGTCAAAATAGAGGAGGCCTTATCCTATTAGTGAGAAATTTACGGGCTGTTACTATTAAATTATTATATTATGCTTTTTGATCTCAGATCTCGTGGCTGATGGTGCGCTGTCAAGCAGAGGCGGAAGCAAGCGATGCAGCCGTCTCAGTGGCGTGGCATGCTTTTATGTTGTGCTAGTGCTACCCCAAATTCAAGATAATGAAATTACGTATTGATAATCTGCATTAGTTTAAATGTATTCAGAACAATATTATGTTGTGCACAATATAGCACTATCATAACTTTCCAGCCAGTATTCGAAACAAGTCCGAAATGTAGGTACTGAAGGCTCCTCAGTCCTTTGTGGGCTTAAAAATCATACAATTCGTTGTTATAAGCTATACCATTGGGATATTAATGTAGTATTTTTTTTAATTATCTACGAATACAAACAGAGGTACAAAATCGATTAATATTAAAATTTATGCAATGTAGTTCAATCATTATCAGCCTGATTTTGTCCACTGCTGGACATAGGCCTCTCCAAGTGCACGCCAATGTGGTCTCTCTCCGGTATCCAGCTGCCTGCCTAGCATTACCTGAATAGCATTTTGGCAAGGCAAAATCTTTATACATCTTCATATAAATATTTTCATGTCGGTAAAACCACAAAACTTAACGAGATACCAAATTGAAATAAAACTAGTTATAACGGCTTTGAATCGCGTATAATATTAACGGGTAGAGTGTACCCGTGACCACGAACGCTGTAAAGTGCTCGAAACGTCGGGATGTTAAAAATAATTAATATACGCGATTCAAATCCGTTATAACTAGTTTTATTTCAATGTGTAATAATCGCGAAAATTTAAAACAACATTATGAGATACAAAATTCCTTTTCTACGATACGATATTTTCTACATTATGAGATACCAAATCTCTTTTCTATTTTATCCTTCTTTCTCTTTTTACCATAAATGCTAGACTTCAAAATACAGTAAAAAGAAACACGAAAAGCATATTTTGCCAAATCCAGTATCTGTACGTCCAATTATTCCAATTCTGAACAATTTGTACACGTTGAAGATCTACATTTAATCTACGATTCTCATTCTCGAGCGGTTCTGCTAGTGGCATCATCGGATCACACCATTATTCATATCCTACTTATCTTATAAATAGCTCAGATGGTGATGCTGGCAGAATCTAGATAACTAATATACATTTACAAGATTATCTTTTCTAAGGTAAAGTTTATGGTGAAGATTTCCAATTAAAAAATGATGTTATAAATGCTTTTATTTCTCCACAAATATTTACTTTTATGTTTGGCAATACTATTAGATATCTCTGAATTTTTAAAATATAAATTTAATTAATAATTAAGCGTGACGTAGCAAGATGATGAAACTATAGGAGGTAAGGAAGATAATATTATTTGATTTGATTAACTTTATAGAACGATTAGATAAGTTTGGTTTAAATTATTTTTATCAAAATGTGATTTTTTTTCACAGAAAATTTATCAAAATAAAAAATATACACCTAACATAATTTTTTCCTTAAAATACACCTTGCCTGTTAGTGTACTACTAATTAATAAAGGCAAAGACAAAAAGATCAAATTTATCAAAAATGATAAAATTAGAATATTTTTGAAAAGCAACGACTGATTGGGCATTTTAAATTCTCACCTAGCGTATTTTGAAACTCTCTTTGTGTCAAAATAAATGTAATTACACTATTTATATCACCCCTCAAGATACAACTATACGAAGTATTGTTGTTTTTTGAATTTTCACAAAAGTTTTCAATATTAAACTACATTTCAATTGATCATACTGATTTGACAAAAGCAAAGTGATGTCTTTGCTTTTTGATTCCATACATGAGACAGAGATAGCGATAGTTAATTTTATATTAAATTAATTTAGTGTTGTCATCACTTGCATGTTTGTTAAACAAATGTTGTTTTTATAGTAAATCAAACAAGGTCTATTTCAAATCAAATTTATTTTGTTCTATATATAAAAATATTTTCTTATATCTAAAAAATAAAGAATAGAATATCAATATAATACTTATTTATATATTATAACAAACGTAAAGTTACAAATTATTGGACGCAATACCATTCTCTCTTTCCTTCAAATTTTTAATATAAAAATTATTCGGATCCAGTCAGACCTGCCTTCTCCTTAATTGCGACATTCACACCTCTCTTCTGATAATAAAATATATATAATTGCAAAATAAAATCAAAAGTTTACCTCTTTGCCTTACAATCTTTTTAAATTTTAAAAATCAATGTATTTTTTTTTAATTTTTGACAAATACTAAAGAAATTTTTGTAAAGTACAAGATCTTAATAATAAATCCTATTATTATCAGTTCAAAACTTTTTAGAAGAAAATCATAAAGTATGGAAAATGCAACTTGTTGTAATTTAAAATATAATGAAAAATGATACGTCAAAAACAAAACTATTAATATAATTCCAAAGATTCAGAGATGAAAATATGTCTTTCATGTTATATAATCTGTCCTGTGTTGACTTCAAGTTGCAATAATTTTTATTCCATAACTTTACACATCAAGATAATGTATATCGGCGTTTTGCGTTGAGAAAATAAACTGAATCACATATATAAATCTCAAAACTTGATCTAAACTAAGAGCTAGTCCACATTGGAGATTTTTCACTTGTAAAAAGTTGTAGTCAAATTTGAAAATGTAAAGACCAGTTTGACCGACCAAATTTAATTTTCAATTTTTTTTATTATCTGACGTAACTTAATAATAACTTTACAAATTATCCCAAGTCCGCACAAATGCATTTTATTTCTTTACACGGTATAATGTAGTAAAAATCTTCAATGTGTATTAACTGTAACGTAGCGTTCATGTGGCACATAGTTTTCAAAACATTTTATTATTATTACTAATATTATA
Source organism: Vanessa cardui (assembly GCF_905220365.1). Taxonomy (NCBI): domain Eukaryota; kingdom Metazoa; phylum Arthropoda; class Insecta; order Lepidoptera; family Nymphalidae; genus Vanessa; species Vanessa cardui. The sequence continues at coordinate 3,179,992 of NC_061124.1, forward strand.
TGAGCTCAATTATTAAAACTAAAACATAAATCGAAGTACTTGTGCCCTTATGATACTATTTAATCTTTAAAAACTATTATTTATATTAACTTGGCTTGCATTGTATTGTATACTATTTACTATTTATATAATTAAGGGAATATCTAGTTTGTTGATATGACATATTATTAATATAAATAGCCCTGTTTGTGTATTGTGTAAAAAAAGGAAAATCTACTTTTGACTCTGCATAAATTTTCAATTTATACGTATAATCAGTTCTAACTGAATTAAAAAAAATCTTTAAAAAAAAATTTCAATTAAAAAATTCTAAACTGTATTGTAACTTAGTCTACAACAGTTTTCTTTTATCTATGTTACAATTATGCTAAGATATTTTACTACTATTCTTAATACTAAAATTTTATTACTAAAATAATATTTTCATCAAAAACTATTGCAACAAAACAAAAGATATGCTTTTAGCAATTTTTCTCCTAATATAATGGGCAGTGTATTACTGGTTTCGATAGCTGTCATTCATCAGCTACATAAAGTGCGTAAACGAAGCATAAAGTTTAAAATATACATTTTTTTTATCAAACGAAAAAATCTTTATGCCAAGTATTGCACGAAATAAAAATTAAAAAAAAATTATAAGTAAACATTCATATATATACATTTTTATAATAATTAAAGACGGAAAAACATATTTTAATTCCATTAAGGGCATGTAGATATTTATCTTATAGACACTCAATAAAACAGAGCTAATCAAAGGTTTCACCTTCTCACTTAAACTAATATAAACATTACATTATTCATTAAGTAACTTAAACGAAATGGCAATGATTACAATGGGCAATATTTATCCCGCCTATGGTTATAACTTAACCAAATATATATTTCTATATATAAGGATGTCTAATTGAAGACATTGATAAAAGCGTTAAAAATATGCACACCATGTTTATCTGTTGACAATAATCTTGATTGTCTGTGATAGTTACACTATTCTTTTCTTTGCAAATCTCTAAAGATTTGTACACGATTGAAAAATCATAAATTGACAACTGTTAAAGCGGGAAATCATTAAGCTGTATAGTACATGTCTTTGCCATATTGATCAGAAAAATTAAGCAAAGAATTAAATCTTGTTTTCTGTCGTTGACAATCAGAATATCAGGATTGCAATTAAATAATATTTTTTGGTTAAGTTATTAACGCTAAGGTGTACTATACTTAATAAACACCTTTTTTTTTTTTAAAATACATACAATTACAAATCCTAAGACAGTCACAGACCGTCGCGTATAAAATTACAAAAATTACATATGTCACTTTTTTATAAGTATCCAAATCTAGTTTTTTTTAATATCAACATCATTTACATATAAAAAAAAATAAAAGACAACAATATTCTCTATCATATACATTGACAGAATAATTTGCGCTCAAGTAGCGTTTTTAATCGCCGTAACAGATAAAAAAAGAAAATTTAAATATATACATTGGATCGACAGCGGTTGTTGGCAAGTTTTTTTATGAATTATCGTTTTAAGAAAAACCTCCTTTGAATTATAAAAATATGAATACGATGGATTTGTATATTATTGTCATCGCAACAATTTAACATTGCTCATTTTTTTTACGTTAAAAATTGGTATTTATTTATGGTTTGATATAAAAAGGAAGATCGTTGGAAGTTTATAAGTGTTCATTTTCGCACACAAATCTTATAATTTCTGCGACAAATCGATAAGAATCATTCAGTCAGTTCATTTTATTGTTATTAATTGTTCCCGTCGCCTTATTGATAGAATATTCTAGTTAAATATGGCAGTGTCTGTTATTGAGATAATCCCATTACAAAATAATACGAATACATATAAATACATGCTGTAGAGCACGAAGGATTTTATGAGAGCAATAGATATATTAAAAAAATAAATGCATTATAATATCCGAGTTTACAAAATTACATTATAATTACAAAATACACTTATACAAGCAAATATTTATATTAATGTTCATGAAAGCAGTCTTTGATTCAAGGCCAAATTATACTTGGGCTTAGTTATAAAAGGCAATATAGTGATATCACTTCAGCGTTACTTGTCTTTCTTGAGAACTAATGTTTACAAAATTCGAAGTAATTATGCTTATAGCATTGTTATCTTGAGCAATGTTTTTCATCCCCACTCCAAATGGTCAATGGTCGCCTCTCAGAAGTTCCATGAGGAGATTGAAGCTCGGACCCTCACCGTCCTTGCCCTTATTAGCCGGGTTAAGCATTTCCTTTCCGACTTGCATGAAAAACTGCAACAATGTGAAAAATTTTACTCAGAGTGACTGAAATCACTTTTTTGGGATTTGTGGGTAGGTAACAATCACTCATTAAATATACTACCGCTTAACAACAGTGCCCAGTATTGCTGTGTTCCGGTTTGAAAGGCAAGTGAGCCAGTGTAACTACAGGCACAAGGGACATAACATCTTAGTTCTCAAGGTTGGTGCACCGGTATTGTAAGGAATGGTTAATATTTCTTATAGTACTATTGTCTATGCGCTGTGGTGACTTAACATCAGCGAGCATTTAATCCGTCCGCCTATCATAAAAAAAAAGAAATTGTGTTTATGTAACTGAAAAGCTAAGCTGTACAAAATAAATACATTCAATACTATATATTAAAAGTAACACATGTAAGTATGCTCTACTTTATACAGCCACATATAAAAACTATTTCGATTAAATAAAACAGCCTAAACCTATAAAACTAAAATATTTAGATTTGTTAGGACTACAAGGCATTGTTTGGATCTCGTTAAATATTAAAAACCAACTAACGGTCACGCCTTTTGATTCATGTGTTGAAAAAATGTTTTTTTTTTTTTTTTTTAATTAACTACAAAGCGTCGTTACCTGGCAGGTTCGTTGTAACTCGGGTATACGAAGGAGCAGTTCGCCAAACTTGGCGGGCGTGTCGGGCGAGTGCGTCGCGGTGTACGCCTGCAGCGCTGCGAGCGCTTTCTCTTGGGACGCTCGCACTTTTTCCGCTTCACGCAATTCCGGTGCGTCTGAATACAAAAAAATGTTTCATACAAAACAATATATATTTTTCTAAAGTCTCTATTCTGTTTATAATAATTCAAGAATCATTAAGTACCTGTACTTATGTACATTACATTAGTATCCATTACATAAGTCATCATTCTCTGCCCTTATCCCAATATTATTTGGAGTCGGCGCAGCATGTCTTATTCTTCCATACTTCTCTGTCAGACGTCATCTCACAAGTAACATTATTTCTAACCATATCCTCTTTCACACAATCCATCCATCGTTTCCTTGCTCCTCGAAAACTCGCCCTCTACCTTTATATCCGTCCACATCCATGCTCAAGGTAGTAGTGGTAGTAGTATCCAGTACATAAGTAAGCTAATATAATTCTTATTTCTATAACGAGAGTAGATGATAATAAATTTAACATACAATAACAAACATCTCATATTATTTTGTTACGCCTATCGGATTTTCTTGCACATACATAATTATAAAAAAAAGCATTATTTATGACATTTTTGTTTTAATTCTGTATTTTGAATATTTACCTGAAGTGAGTAATACAATAACTTTGAGAGCGACGTATTCATATCGGTCCACTCGCAACCTCCTCAAGTGATCCGTGAAACTCAGCATTCGTTCTATGCACGGTGTCAAACCATACCTACAACAAAAACGATGATTATATTATTTTCATGAGAAATGAAAAAACTACATGCATAATAGTAAATAGTAGACTGACGCAATCATGTATAATCTGTATTTAGTACAAAAACCAATCACCGAAGTATTTTAATGTAATAAATCTTTAGAGTGTATCAGTAATTTTATATCAAGTTGTGAATGTTCTAAAAAGTATGTATATTTTCCTTTCTAAAACTAAAATACAATATTAAGACATCTTTAACATAGCGTTACAAAGATACAAATTAATAGATGCACAAAATGTCACTTCAAAGACATGTGCGACTAAATCCTAAAGAGGGATCGCCAGGATAATGAGAGATTAGGTCAATAGGCTAATTGACAATGCGAAAAATAAATTGTGAATTATTGTAATCAGTGTATATTATGACTTTAAAAATGGTTATTTACTAACGAAACTTGAAAATAATACTTAATTTATTTAAAAATCCGTAATTAAAAGTGCATTTTTTCAAACGACCAAAAAGGCTACTGATTGGCCGGGCTTATGATGAAGTCACTTTCTTGTAAACCTTGCTTTTCTACTATATGTACCGCAGATTAAAATACAAGAAAGTGACGTCACCGACCCCATTGCAGCGCCATATTGTCCAAGTAGCTATTTTGCGCGCTATTTAAATATGGAATGTTTAATATGACATTTTTCGGCAAATATGTACTAGAAATAAAAAAAAAACAACTTTTACCGGGTTCCTTAACTTCTACTAAATGATATAAAATTGATTTTAAAAACCAGTCAAATAGCCTATTGCGCCATATTGTCCAAGTAGCGTTTTAGCGCGCTATTTAAATATGGAATGTTTAATATGATATTTTTCGGTAAATATGCCCAAGAAATAAAAAAACAACCTTTACTGGGTTCCTTAACTTCTACTAAATAATATAAAATAGATTTTAAAAACTAGTCAAATAGCCTATTGAGATAAAAGCGTGACTGACTTGGCGCTCTGGTGCAGCGTGATCCCGCGGCCGCCGCCCACGCGCACCTCGCCCGGCGTGCTCACGCCGCGGTAGCAGCACGACAGCACTAGCAGCTCGCACCAGCTGTTAATCAGCAGGCAGATCTGGTCGTCGATCTGAAACAGACAACCAGTGACAACCGCTACTGGAGTAGAGCTAGCTTTCATTGATACAAATACTGTCAATAATTTTGATTTATTTATTCATATAAGAGTCGAGACGGCCCAGTGGTTAGAACGCGTGCATCTTAACCGATGATTGCGGGTTCAAACCCAGGCAAGCATCGCTGGAGTACAGGTAGCTTTCATTGCTTTTATCGATACAAATACTGTCAATCATTTTGATTTATTTATTCATATAAGAGTCAAGATGGCCCAGTGGTTAGAACGCGTGCATCTTAACTCAAAAACTAGTATAGTACTACACAACATAGATGTAGCATCGGCAGAGTAGAGTAGAGGTAGCTTTCATTGCTTTTATTGATACAAATACTGTCAATAATTTTGATTTATTTATTCATATAAGGGTCAAGATGGCCCAGTGGTTAGAACGCGTGCATCTTAACTCAAAAACTAGTATAGTACTACACAACATAGATGTACCATCGGCAGAGTAGAGTAGAGGTAGCTTTCATTGCTTTTATCGATACAAATACTGTCAATAATTTTGATTTATTTATTCAAATAAGAGTCGAGATGGCCCAGTGGTTAGAACGCGTGCATCTTAACCGATGATTGCGCGTTCAAACCGAGGCAAGCATCGCTGATTCATGTGCTTAATTTGTCTTTATAATTCATCTCGTGCTCAGCGGTGAAGGAAAACGTCGTGAGGAAACTTACATGTGACAAATTTCATAGAAATTTTGCCACATGTGTATTCCTGTTGTTGTTGTATTCATATAATATAATATGATCCATTATGTCTACCGAAGCAAACATTAGTTATCCATTTCGCGCATACGCACAACAGTTAAATAAATTCAAAAGACGTTTTGGTTTATTTAACATAAATGATCAAATAGTTTAGCTCTTACGCTTATCATATTTAAATTTATTTTAAACATGTCCGCCACTCCGAGATTATTAAACAATTAATAGAAGTTTCAGTTTCAGAAGGTCATATCACAAAATGTCACAGCCTAGTATTAACATCACCAATTTTATTATATTATTAAAAATGCTTACCGAAATGTTTTTAAAGAGCGGCAAACTCTTGCACCACTTGACGATCTTGTATAGCCTGTGGTCCGCGATGTTGCACAGGTCGGCGAGGAAGTCGGCGCTGGAGTTCTGCGCCGTGATGCCGCTGGCGGCCAGCAGCGGGTTGGCTGACGGGCTGCCCGACGACTTGCTCATCCGGCTCAGCTCCGACTCGTTGTATTGCCACAAATGTTCCACGTCCATTATTTCCTGAATTATCAAAGTATAACCTCAAATTACATTCTTTAAAAACCAATACATAGTATGAAACGACGTCGCTTATCGCTGCCTGTCAGAGACAGAGAACATATAACCTCAAATTACATTCTTTAAAAATCAATACCTATTATGAAACGACGTCGCTTATCGCTGCCTGTCAGAGACAGAGAACATATAACCTCAAATTACATTCTTTAAAAATCAATACCTATTATGAAACGACGTCGCTTATCGCTGCCTGTCAGAGACAGAGAACATATAACCTCAAATTACATTCTTTAAAAACCAATACATAGTATGAAACAACGTCGCTTATCGCTGCCTGTCAGAGACAGAAAACATACATAGGGATGTATGTTTAGATCTTTAAGATTACGCTTTATATTTTATTAGAAAGTGTTTTGAGAGGATTATTTTTGTATATAATATATGGACAGTATATATAGTAAAGAAACTCTGATAATTTTAGAAGTTTCTAATGTGATGTCGTTAATAAACATATTCTGTGTAATATCAGTATTGCACCCGTGCGAAGTTGCGATGGATCGCTAGTGTAAAATAAGCTCAAAAACTATAAAAATTAAATAGAGTACATTAAAAAAATAAGACTATAATTACTTGTAATAATGGCGGTATGTCAGGCGTGAGTCGGCTGTTGCTTGATTCTCCTCGACTGGTATACGATCCTGGACCATTTACCTGATAAGAAAAATAAATGTTTATTAACACCACTATACGTACTAGAAACAAAACAGATACAAAAAAAATATCAAAATAGCAAGCATCTTATACATTTATCCAGCACAACCAAGGAGAAAAAACGAATAAGAGCTTAAGACAGATAGATAGAAAATATCTGTATAATAATTTATTTCAGTAATAATGTACATTGTAAATAGAAAGAACGACTTTAAATAATGTCGCTGCATTTAGTATAGTACGACGCAACTTAGATAGCATCGACAAAATTCGTAAAACCGATCTATACACAATTTGTTTTTCTGACGGTATCATTAAAAAAATATATAATATCACTGTGTCATGACTCATTTATTTATTTTCCAATCAAAATACTACAAAAACAAAAACAGCCTGTAAATTCCCACTGCTGGGCTAAAGGCCTCCTCTCCCTTTGAGGAGAAGGTAAAACATATTCCACCACGCTGTTCCAATGCGGGTTGGTGGAATACACAAATGGCAGAATTTCTATGAAATTTGTCACATGCAGGTTTCCTCACGATGTTTTCCTTCACCGCTGAGCACGAGATGAATTATAAAGACAAATTAAGCACATAAATCAGCGGTGCTTGCCTGGGTTTTAACGCAATCATCGGTTAAGATGCACGCGTTCTAACCACTGGGCCATCTCGACTCTTGTTAGTATATGGTATAATGGTAATAAATAGTGCACCCGTTATATTACCTGAAGTGTAACACGATAAGGATTCACGTTTCTTTTTGTCCTACATGCAGACACATTTTACATAATGCATATGTAACGCGTTGCGTTCTAACCACTGAGCCATCTCGACTCATCAAAGTACTAAATACGTCATAAATAGTCTACTAGAGATAGGTATAGTTACGTGTGCACTCACGCAGGTGAGGCTGGAGGCGTGGCGCAGCGTGGCGGGCGCGTGCGCGGACAGCAGCGAGCCCGTGGACGCCGCGCCCGACAGCGTGTACGAGCACTGGTACGTCGAGCGCCCGCCGCGCGTCCTGTCTTCCCGAATCGCTGTAACGCAACATCCATGTTCATACAACACTTTATTACAACAACAACAACAACAACAACTCCCTTTTGAGAAAAAGATTTTGGAACACATTCCACCAATGCTGTTTGGTGGAATACACATGTGGCAGAATTTCTAAGAACGTCACATGCAAGTTTCCTCGCGATGTTTTCCGTCACCGCCGTGCACGAAATGAATTATAAACACAAATTAATATTTAGTAGTGCTTGCCTGCGTTTGGACCCGCAATCAAAGGTTACAATGCACGCGTTCTAACAACTGAGCCATCTTGTCTCTTAGTTAAAAAAGGCTGGATTTAGGCTCGGGTTTCATCACAGGACATTAATTATTGTAATGAACAGCGTTGTAAATCTGTTTATTTGAAAAGAGCAACTGTGCGAGTTTCTTGTCGTTTCTTCTCGCTAGAGCCTGCTTTCCGAAACGGAAATAATTAAAACGCTTCATTGTTAAATTTACTTGAATTAAAATGATTTGATTTAATTTGTTAACATAATTTACTTCCTGTATCAATAAAAATGTTTGTTTGTAGCTGAGTAGCACTTTAGGGTCATATATCATAACTTTATTAAGCACACAGAAGTTCTAAAGCTTTTCAATAATATTTACCTTCGAGCTTCATTCCACATCCCAAGCACTTGTCGAATCTGCAGGCAGGACACTTTTTCCTCGTAGCGACGGTGACGGGGCAGTTACCGCCGCGAAGACACATGTAGTTCTTCCGGTTCTGTACGGTCCGCTTGAAGAATCCCTTGCAAGACTCACAGGAGAATATCCCGTAGTGGAAACCGCTTATCTTGTCACCACAGATTGGACATGGGCTGAAACAAAAATTCAGATATAAAATGATCTTTCTAGAAAAATATTTAAACATATCCTCAGTTATTATTCTGTCTCAGACTCTAGACAGAGAAAGAAATAAAAGCACTGTTAATATATTTTTTTTATGGTATAGGTTGGCGGACGAGCATATGGGCCACCAGATGGTAAGTGGACCCATAGACAATGACTCTGTAAGAAATATTAACTATTCCTTACATTGTCAATGTGCCACCAGCCTTGGGAACTAAGATGTTATGTCCTTTGTGCCTGTAGTTACACTGGCTCACTCACCTTCAAACCGAAACACAACAATACTGAGTACTGTTATTTGGCTATAGAATAACTGGTGAGTGGGTGGTACCTACCCAGACGGGCTTGCACCAACAATAATACTGTAATTTTCTCTCCATCAAGTTTGCTAACATACCTATTAATCAGTTGTTGTCTGCTTATACCCTGGTGATGATGAAGGCGTTCATCAGTTGTATCCGTATCTTCGTCGTGGGCAGGTGAAGCGGGGAAGACTGTAGCCTCGCGGTATACCACGTGAGGATGTCGGCCCTAAAAAAGAACCATTATTTTATTTTTGTTGACCCACATTGGGCGCCATTACTTAGAACCTCGATTTCGTTACTATTCCGATTCGAGAAAGTGTCTATCCAATGTGCACAGACGAATAGGTAACTTTTAGGTTAAGGTTGGTAACTTCAATTTATAAGGGAATTTAATTCGGTGACTCGACCTTTATATTACTCAACGCAATGTATCGGTAGAAGACGTGGAATTAAGAGATATTTGAAACATTTGTTTAACTTTTAATTTAAGATTAATTAATACTAATGAATTTGCTAAATAAATTATTTAACTTAATATAATTTGATACGAATTGTTCTTTTTTAAATGTTTTATCGAAACATAATTTAACTCTATATATTTATAGCTAGACCCACATCGGGCGCCAATATAAAGGGTCCTCAATTTCATCGACAAAAAATATTGAAGCTATAAAAATTAACAAAGAGCTCTGCCTTTATTGTTAATAATGACGCAAACATTGATAAAGTTATCTTGTCAAATAGTTTCAGTTGACTCATACCTGAACTGGCGAATGAGTAGGTGAGAACTCAGAACTGTATGAGTAACACGATGAGTGCGATGCGTCGCTGTTGTTGCGAGAAAGAGATGGCGTATAGTGACGAGACGGACGAGGACTAGCTGAAGGACTACTGTATACGCTGGAAAATAAATAAAAATAATATCATTTTTTCAAGAACCATAATTGTTAGGTCTATAGGAAATATTACTCATTTCTTAAATAGCCAACTAAAACGCCACGAACATTGGAAACTAAGAGAAAACAGAAAGACAAACTGATTATTCAACACTTCCGGTTTGAACAACAACAACAATGACAACTATACTAGGTGGTGTGGTTTAACGATAGAATAAGTGCGTGTTACCTGTACAAACTATTTACAAAAAGACCTATCACCCAGTTAAAAATAAACTATGAATAGATTATATGTAAATTATGTATGAGCGTTTTGATGATTGTACAAAGAAAGTAATCTTACCTATGCGTGTACATAGAATGTACGGCGGAATCCGTACTGGCACTGGATTGGACCCGAGGCAGCCGGCCTAGCAACGGCGACCCGTGGAGACCTAATAATTTGTCCATACCCACTGATGGCTCGCATTTTAACTCTGAAACGAGAAAATAAATGACGTAAGTTTTTAAATAACGACTGCAATAATCTATACATATAATAAAATTGGAGTGTCTGTGTATTTTTAACTCAACGCATATGTATGCATACACGGTACATATACCAAAATAACATTATTTACAATTTTTGTCTGTCTGTTTGTTCCGGCTAATCTCTGGAACGGCTGGATCGATTTTGACGGGACTTTCACTGGCAGATAACTGATATAATAAGGAGTAACTTCGACTACAATTATATATATATTTTTTGTTCATTTCAAACGCGTACAAGGTCGCGGGCACAGCTAGTTTAATATATAAGAAATTATAAAAGGCGATCGTCAAAATTACAGAACGTTATATGGCGCATATAACGTTCTGTAATTTTGACGATCGCCTTCTGCGTTTCATGTTTGATTCTCGAGAATAGTTCTACTGCTAACTTTTTCCACTTACCAGATAATTGAGTTTCTTTCTTGATCGTCAAGTTCTGAACTTCTACGACTGGATTTTGCATGAGCTGTGCATCGTACTGGTCAGACATTGTCGACTTAGCGCTGCTAGTGGGCGATGACGGTCGTCTCGCGAGGGATAGCGACGCGTTGTCCGTTAGTACTGATATCTGTAAATTATGACATCTCAATGTAAGAAGACGTTTCTTGTATGGTACAGTGGTGGATTGATAATGACATCTTATGTACTTTTCTATCGACCAAATCTGATTTAAAAAAAAATATAAGAGCTACATATACCAAAACTGTAAGCTTCTGTTATAGCAAGGGAAGTTTCATTAAACCAGGTCATTAATTTAAATGGCTGTTTCGAAAATGTATTACTCAATATACTAATTTTTCAAATTTCATACAAATGTTAAAAACAAAATAAATTCGCTTCCTCATGTAACTCAGTATAGTTTAATATCTAGTATCTTTTTCCTTTTGATCAACTATATCATTCCAGAGTGTTCTGGAAAAATATAATTGGTCTTGAAATCATTGAGAATAAAGGTAGTCTTTACCCTGTTCATGCTGAGACTCCGCTGGTGCGATTGCAAGGGAACTGTGTATTTAAGGTCCAGGACTCGTTGGTCGTCCAAACTCTGAAACGCTTCTAATTTGAGAGGATCTTCTCTGAGTATCTCTGTTTTGATGGTCACGTTTCGAAGAGTGTCGATGGAGTCCCGCGAGGATTGTAAGTCGAGTGAGCTGCTGTTTTCATCTGAAAATGATCATTTTTAATTTAATTCACAGTTTCTGTAATTGAGGAATATGAAAACTATGCAATATCACCAATTATCACCAATGAAAAACAACTTTTCCTGCATAGAATTCGTAATTCCGCTCTATGCTCAGATCCCTCACATAACGGGACAAAGCCAGGGTTGAATCCCGAGGTAGAATCCCTATTTACATACTGATTGTTCACGTTCTTTCACGCAAACTGAACAACTAACGTATGGTACTTTTTCATTCAGTCACAGTATATGTAACGGGGTGTGATTTGGTGTGAATGAGACATGTTTGTGCACAGGATTAAAGTCAGAACTGTAAAGTTTGCTGTGGTTCCTTACCATTGTTGACACTGGTGTCGATAACCATTTCAGAGTCGGAGAGTTCCCCCTCCCAAGACATAGGACGTTCTTGTTCCGAATTCTGTTCGCACTGTCCACTTGACGAACGCTTCTTTTTGTTTCTCATGTTCACCTAGAAGGGAAAATATTATAATGAAAAGATAATTATACCTTTAAACAAGATAATCATAATATATTTGACGACCTCCATGGTCGAGTGGTGTGTACACCGGTTTTCATGGGCACGCCACTCTGAGGTACCGGGTTCGATTCCCGGCCGAGTCAATGTAGATTACCATTAGTTTTCTATGTTGTCTTGGGTCTGGGTGTTTGGGGTACCGTCGTTACTTCTGATTTCCATAACACAAGTGCTTTAGCTACTTACATTGGGATCAGAGTAATGTATGTGATGTTGTCTCATATTCATTATTATTTAAAATTGGAAGTCCGATTACAAAATAGCTATCTGGGGTAGGTAACACAAAAACATAACCGGTTCTAACAGCATTATTGGTAACGGGGAATAAAATTTTGAAAATCACAGTAACTCATTCATCGTTCTCACTCTTTAAATGTTTGGTAGTAAAATAATTGATGAGTCAGTTTTAGAGCTAGGCATGTAACAGCCTGTACATTTCCCAATGCTAAGATAAGGCCTTTTTTACCATTAAGGAGAGGGTTTGGAACATATTCCACCACGCTGTTCCAATGCGGGTTTGTGGAATACACATGTGGCAGAATTTCGACGAAATTAGACACACATGTAGGTTTCCTCATGATGTTTTCCTTCACCGGCGAGCACGAGATGAATTATAAACACAAATTAAGCACATATATATAGTGGTGGTTGCCTGGGATTAAACCCGAAATCATCGGTTAAGATGCACGCGTTCGAACCACTGGACCATCTCAGCTTGGCTAGCTAGACATGCTTAAAGCCTTATCACTATTTTGACAATACTTCGTGTAGCAGTAGTCTTCTGATAAACGAAGTTTTTATTTACTTTGGTTAAGATTATATTTAGATATATTAGATTATATTATGTTACCTCATACTGATGTTGCGTGAAATCGATTTTGGAGATTTCAGCATCAGTAGAATCCTCATCATGGGGCTCTGAAGAAACGCTGATGCGTACTCCACTCGAGCTGTAGGAGAACTGACCTGGAAAATATGAATCATATAAATTATGCAAATGCGTTTTTATAATTTAAAAAAAAACTTGTGATGTGATGAAAAATATTTTGATATTGTTCATCAACTCGATCTCAATCCTAGTTCTTTCATTATATGCGTTAGTATTTTACAGGTTTTATATTTGTCATTTTTATTTTTAGTATTGTAAAATCTTACCGTTGCTAGTTTCAGGACCAGACATGCTGATGGTTGTGACGGAGACATGTCCCCCTTCAACCTTCACCGCCTCCTCGCTCGACATCGCGGTATTCATAACCACGAAAATTACAACTCTATCATTACCCGCAAACAATCGATATAACGCTTGTTCACCTCACTACACTATAAAGCACCATGCGCGAGCATTATTGTCTATGTAAAAAAAAAACTTCCAAAAATACTCGTTCGAAAATATTTAACTACGCTTGTCTTTATTGCATATTTTTTTTTAGAAAAATATTTCTTTATTATCCATTAATCATCTTGCGTCTCTGGTCGTTTTTAAGGCATCCGTGGGAATCAGTCTTGAGATGTCCCGCAGGGATACGGAATTATATTCACATAGTCTTTGTCCTTCGATGTCGGAAAAGCGGAGAGCGTGTGCTTCTTTCAAAGATACCTGAGGAAGTCGACAGGAACTCGATGAAACCAGCATCTTGTTAATCTGCGAATAGAAAAGATCGATTAATATTAATTCATTCATAAATAATCATATAATAGTAAAACTATGATAGTATGATTATTTTAATAAACAGTAAGTACTTGAGCAGAGATTAATAACAACAAAACGTAACGCGCTCGACAAAGTTCACATTGAATACAGAATCGGTGTAAAGCTGTCGTTTCAAAACGCTGTGTTTGTGTACACGTACGCGAAGACACGCATAGGGCCGTCGCGCCGCGGCCTTGCGACGCACCCAGTGTTGTGCGATAACGCGCAATATTATCGATAGAACCGAACGACCTCCGAGTCATTGGCATTATGTTTACAACGTTCACTGCGACGCTCGGGCGCGATAACTCAGTACATTGTAAGCACTTACTGAATGAAATTAAAATTATCTTTTTTACATTTATTTCTCACATTCCCAGACATATATTTTTTTTTGTAATTTATTTCACTTTGAAAGCATGTAAGGTTATATAGAATTAATGTTTAATAAATAAGGAAATTAACAGTGAAAATATACGTATTTGTCGACAAAACAGCAGTCACTAGTACGAGGAGGTGAGTGGGGGGAATTGTGCGGCCTTCACGGAGCCGGTTGTAGCAGCCGGGCGGTCGCGAGCATTTCGCCTTTCGCGCGAACTGGTCCGCCGCTCCCAATACGAGCTAGTCACTCCAGTACTTGATAACTTAGATGAATGCTATGGCCTTAAGTTAAAAACCTTAATATTTCTAGGGAAAACTGTTTCCCGAGAAATATCGAGATGTAGACTATCGCAACAACTTTCGAAACAATGGCCTTTTTTAAGATCGATAAGTGGTTAATAGTCAAACAAAAAATGCTTTGATTTGATATTGAAACGATATCTTAAATGGTCGTAAACGATAGTCTAACGAAGGTTGAATGAACATAAAAGGATGGCTACATATCAAAGAGTGAAGACTGTCTGGCGAACCAATTAACGTCCAATAGAGTCCTTTGCCCCCAGACATTTCTCTGTTATCATTATCAGACAGACGTTGCCTTGGCAACCACGGTAATTGCCAATTGCATATTGCAACTAAAATTAGCATTACTTGAGAGATGAAAAACCAAGTACCTTACGAATAAACGGTCTTTTGTTTACTGTTAACGATATTAAAAAAAACTTTATTGATTGACATTGGAATTTTAAATTCACGAAACAAATAAACATAATCCTTTTATATATTGAGCAACGTGCTTATAATTTTGTTTATGATGCGATAAAATAAAACATGTGGTATCTCTCTTTTTCGTTTGCGATTTGGCGATAAAAGAACGGGACGTACGTATTTCGGTGTTTAATAAAAGTACGTCCGCTTAAAACATGGCGTCATCGCGGCCTAGACAAGGCCGAACGGTCATTTGTACGTCAGACGATCAGCTTTGTCTGTACAGTGTATTAAACGGATTACTGACTCGAACGACACGGAAAATTTTCGTATTATATTAGTAGCGATTTATTATTTAATTGCTTTGTAATTTATCCTTGTTTATAAAATGAATTACAAACTTACTACATATATATATAAGACATAAAAAATGTTATTAATGTTATAGCGTTATTGTTGTCATTTAGTATAAACATTTATTAATTGCAAACACATTGCACATAGCTAGCTTGCCTATGTGATGGGTAATGTCCTTGTGTTGTTCAAAGTTGTCGATGGACGCGAGACGAGGCGTCGACCGATAATTATCTTAAGGTCACTATATTATCAGCCTGACGTAAACATCGTACCATGCATTGCGATAATGTTCTTACCGAAAGTCAGGTGCACATCGTATTTATTTTTTTATCCAAATTCGAATTTCAATTCGATTCAATTCAAAATTGGAATATCTATTTTTTATTTTCTATCTGCAACTCGTGCATTCCAAATTCAAAAAGTCAGAGCGAATAAGTTAATCATTCGAAAGTAAACAAAATGTAAGAATCTCATTAACCGTCATTGAGATCAATGACTTGAGTAATTGACTTTGTTGGTACCGTCCGTGATAGTTGGTGTATTGAACTGAGTTTACGCAGACTGGTCGGTAAATTACAGTTCGATGTTTCCTGTGTCCTTGACCGCTATGATTACTGAGGTCGTCTGTCCCTAGAGTACGACGCACCCTGTCACCCACGCCGTCACTAAAATAGACGAGGTAAATACTGAATACAACGTGCTTGCTATCTGCTAACCAGAGGACAAAGAACTCCAACTAGTATGACGATTCATTCTTATCAAGGCCGTTAAGGTAATTCATGCTGGATATCCTTTTGGGGGTGATAAAGACGTAATTAATACATTTTCATTGAAACTTAACCGTTTGAATATGTAGATAATGTTTAATCATTTGTTTTATAATGAATCTATTTCACAACGGTCTTTACGTATAAGGTTTAAAACTAAAAGAAATATAAAATTATTTCGTAGGAGGTGAACGACTTATTTAATAGACGAGCCAGTCAGAGAACTCTTCTTGAACCACGACGGTTGTTTCTGCCAAATGGTTTTACTGTACCGAAAAAAACTAAGTGTATTAGTAAATTTGACAATTTTTCCATTATTTACTGTCATTAAATTAACTCAAATATAACGTTTGCAATAATATATTAAATAGAAAAAACAATAATAAAAGTAATAAAAGAAAATGAAATTAAAGTTTTTAATGAAGTCGTTTTAATCGTATTAATTTTATTTGATTAATGAGTGTTTTGAAACAATTTGTCATCGACTTTTTGTTATTGTAAATATAATTTATGCGATATCGATATATTTCGCAGCGCCAGACGACAGCTGTCCAAACGCAACGAACAAATAACGTGAATTGGAAACTCTACACAGAATGTAGTACACGTTTACTTTATGACTGGCATTTATTTGTTTTAACGCCGCCTGAGGTCGCGAGCGCTGCGTGTCGACAAGGTTTTACGATAAAATCAACGAATTGCGATTATCGATGTCGTAATCTGTCCTGTCACTGCACTAGTTGTAGGTTATTTGTGCGCTTTGATATATATTTTTTCATTATAATTACCGGCTTCAGTTCCCGGAAAGCTTTTTTATTACTTCGAAATTGATATTTAGTTTTTATTATAAATTTTTTATTAATAACAATTTAATAAAGCGACAATTATTTTAATAATAAAGAATAATGTACCTTAATATTCATTTTACAGCCTAAAAGATTTTTATGATTTTAAAAATCATTTATTTTTCCTTCGTTATGATTTTTTAGTAAATTGCTTATAGTAATTATTCTGTTACTTATCAAATATATACTTTTTTGTTAATACCTAATTTACAAAAAAAAAAACATTATATGAGTTTCCGCCTTAGATATACAATTCTGATCTAGTTAAGATATTTATCTAGAATAGATTAAAAGTAGAATTGTTAATTACATTCTTATAATTAGAAACCTATCAAAAGTGGATTATTCAATGTTATCAGCAAAAGAAAATCCAATAAACGGAAATTGCTTAAATATTTAGTAATTAATTAAATTAGTCTAATGCTTAGAATTAAACCATAATCATTATTATATACCATATTAATTTCTTGTTGCTATTTGGCAGCAGTATACCTGATGATTGGGTGGTATCTTCGCAAAACGGCCTTATATAAAGACCTACTAAGTATGACTACGCATGTTTCGAAGATTATTTTTTCTTCTCTTATTTACAATTTCATAATTGACAACACCACAGCAAAAGCACCAAAGCAGAAAAAATTGGGTTACAAACAGCATTGCAATGATACAATTTATACTAATTTGTTAATCTTTCTTTAATTTCACTGGAAAAACTCATTGTCTGAATTTCCCACATAAAAAGGTATGTTGGACTCGCCATTTTGGGTACCACCGCAGTACCCCGGAAAACCCATGAAAAAAAACATTGTTACCGTCTCCTACCTTGACGATTATTTACCTGGCCTATATAAAAATGTTTCAATCATAAACTTTTCTTATCCTATGGAGATAAAATCTTGAATGACATGATTTACTTGCGATGACTATGAATTTTTATATCGAGCATAATCTGAATTTATGGGATTGCCACCAGATGAACAAACATCTTTAATTTTTATATGAAAGATCTTTCATCTCTTTTTCGAGCAATCTGAGTATGATTTCGTTGAAAGGGACGGAAGTGCGTAACAGGAATCAAGGAAGGGCGCGCTGTTTGTTTCAACCAATGAGCACGCGCGGTGTTAGAGGTGTCTGTCAGATTATACCAAGATGCTTTCTGAGAGTATTGTCAATGTATTTACGTTGCTGTAAGTCTCACTCATTTTTTTTATTACTAAATATTTTATCAAATATTCCAATATGATAATACTACGCAGTGCCCTGTTACACACGTAAAATAGCGAATAAATAACTAATTTGCGAATAACAGCCTTAAATAAATAATTGATTGAAAAGAGTTACTCACAATATGAATGATTCAATCTCGTTTGCGATAAAGTGATTTCACGACTGTTTTCTCAAAAAGGAAATCTTTCATAATCAATGCATAACCGCATTTTGTAACGACCGGCGCGGCGGCGCTACCAAACGGTGAATACAATCAATTATGTATTTGTTAAACATGTCGTCTGTGTATACATTTACTGTATACAAGTCATATTTATCATTGTAATTGTTATTTGCAAGTATTAAATTATTTTCCTTATTAACAATTAACTATCATGAATGTATTAATAAGTAACTTCAGAATTTGACATTTATATAAATTTGACAGATGGTGGATCATTGCATTCTTTTTTTTTTATAAAATTTCTTAGGCATACGATCGAATACGAAGCGTCGTTTTCATTTGATTTTAGTGAATGAATGAAAAAGTTTAGAGATTATTTTCAATTGAATGGCAATAGATTGTGAGTATACAGCCATAAATTATCACGATTGTATTAAAATATTTTGAATTTGAAACCTAATAACTGGACAGCTCCTGCTTTTTAAAAAACATCAATAAAGAATAAACAAAGAAACAATAAACTGAATTATCTAAAAAGTAACTGGATATTTTAATAGTATTGTTTACAAAATATATACACAATTTAATCTGAATAAGACCTCGCGCTACAAACTAAAGGTTTAACTTAGCGAGTATTTCCTTTGACATTCGCCGCAATGGATTACTTTGATGACGGAGAGTTTGCCATTAAACGAATTTATAATACCATTTGCTTCTTTACTGTATCTTAAGACGGTATTGTCGAATCCGCTTGTATTGTCCATTAAATATTCGTATTTAATTTTCATCTCCGCCTGTCGTACTACGTAAGGTTGGCAGACAGCCTAACTCTATATATTTTACTAGTTAGAATAGTCAATTTACACTCGAAACCAGTCCGGTGGTACGTTGCTTTATCTTATTACGATATTTATTTTATCGGAGACAATTAAATTTATGATATTTAATGAGTTTCCTGTAGCTTTCCTTCTATCTGGGGGAGTGATTACGTCTATAGGCAGGGATGTGTGTAACAGGCAACGGGAAGCGCGCGCTATTTGAATTGACCAATAATCGCGCACGGTGCTTTTGTTTACTTAGATTTGACCAATGAGCGAGGCGCAGTGCTTTTGTTTACTTTGATTTGACCAATGAGCGCCTGCGGTACTTTTATTTACTATCATATACCAAGCCATTTTCTAAATGATATAACGTAAATGTTGCTTAATGCCAACATTATAGATCAAACTAGCAGTGCCTGTGTGATTTTTGATTCATAACTGAAAGGACCATTATGTACATATCCACTCATTATATACTTCTGTAACCAATACACTGTTTGCAGAGTTTTAATATTTGAGAATAAAAACAGCTGTAAAAACTTAAATTGTATAACCCGTTTATACAGTTTCAAAGAGACAACCCTAAATGTCTTACACTTTTTGTTATCATATCGTTTTTTATTTTCATTTATTTATCATGCGATAATCTTACGATGTTGTGTAACATTTATATAAGACATTTTTTTTAATTCTATTCTCTTGGAAAATGCAAAGGTTGAAGGTAACATAACATTCCAAATTTAAAAACGAAATGATTACATGTTTTTTTTTTTAATATTTTACGCAGTGGCACAGTAAGAAAAAAGTTTTAATATAATTCGTATATAAATTGAAAACTTAGTTTAAATATATCTCGAATTGTAACTTAATACTTGGAATCCATAAGTCAATACGCCAGCTAATGCGACTATAATGTCGCGCCGGTAAATGTAGTACACCTTGGCTTCAGCAAGAAATGTAATTGCTGGCTGGCATGTTACTGCATATATCTTGCCCAATTCGCATTTATCAGACTGTGAAATGTTGAACCGATGCAGCTGAGCCGTGCTGATACCTTCGTTTCTTAGAATCGTGACGATGCTTGCCATAATTAAAGTAAATACAACAAAAAAGTCCAGTTTTTTTATATGACAACATTAATTTCATAAATGATAAATTAAAAAGGTTTTTAGTCATCAGTTATGTGGTGTTTCTGAGAATGTTTAGTTTTATATAAATGAGTATAGGTAGCATCAAATGGTTTTTAACAAGATTGCTTAATTTTTTTTGTGATAATACTCGTTTTACGAGGATAACACGAATATTTTTCGAGATCATTTCGTTATTTCTAGGAAATTAATGCTCGTAAACAGGTAAGTTCGTCAGTGACAAATTTAATGACGAATAATTCCTTAGCACAGATTATATACATTTTTATATTCATTCGAAGGTTGCTAATTGATTGCTTGATTTTATATACTTACCAGTAGGTATGATATGTTTAGGTTTTTAGAACTTATTAACAGTTGTGACAGAAAAAAACGTATAATACCTAGTACCTAATTAAATAATTGAATAGTAAACGGTTTATCGTTTCGATTGAATACTGTATTTATAAGTGCAAAATAATTTAATTGTAATTGATAAAATAGGTATTGCATTATGACAAATATAGATTTTTCAGTCTGTACTAAGAGTAGGTACAATATGCACAGAAATGATTAAATGATCATTCAAAAAAATAGCTACATTCCAAATTTGAAATAGAACAGGTGACATTAGTATCTGTATTTTTTTTTATTACGTTTTTTAAAGGCTGAGATAGAGACGCGTTACAAACAGATATAGATATCTTAGTGAGACTTAAATACCGGTCATTTGACCTCGGCACTATTTACGCTACAGTTGCCCTGTCATTTGTCGCTACGCGGGAAAATTTTACTGTAACAGGTGATTTACGCAATAGGCCGAAAATGTTCAAATCTAAGTCCAGTAAACACTTTAAAAATGAATTTATACATTTATTTAAAAAAAATTAAAAACTATGGCTAATATTTGTTATTAATTTTAGATTCAGATACAATTTAGATCGATATTTGTTCGAATCTCTACATAGTATTGAACGAAGTTGCTTCCCTCTGCCTGTACAATTAGAACTTTTAAGCTCAGAACTGATCGCAACGGATTACATATATCATTAATAAATATTAAGATTGAATAGGAATGTTTATATGTATAACACTTACACATTATAGAAGAGATAAGCTGAGAATTGTAACTTGCTTAGTAAAAAGTTCCTGAATCTAAAAGTCACTATATATAGATATACACCTGATTGAACCCGTATGGATTGGGAATTGGGCCGCATGTATAGCTAGTGTATAAACCGTTAATTATTTTAATTTTTGTATACATAGGAAAAGTAAAATCCGTTAACAGAAAATGCCCCTAATCATATTTCAAAAATCGAAGACCTCGATTGATTTAGGAGCAATTAAAGCAAAACCCCACACAATATATATTAACTTGGTAAGTTAATATATATTGTGAATATATATTAACTTACCAAGTTAATATATATTCCTTGTAACCTTTAGTTTAATGTAGAAATTTACATCAAATAGTAATCATGAAACAATATTTTAGCCGAGTGTCTAATAAAATGGTTTTAAACATATTCTTCAATCTCAACTAACTGAATGTAATGAGTTTTTTGTGAATTCGATATTACGTATTTAAAAAAATCATTTTGATGATAATATTGTATGTTTTTTAACGATTAGTATTCAAACGAATAGTATTCGATATTGGCAAAGCATTTGACGAATTACGTGTTGCGGTTTTTCAAATAAAGTATTAAATATAGGCACTTAGTTGGCATTGTCAATACACATGTCTTCCTCTTTAAACTTCCTGCACACGATGGTACCAGAATTTCAAGTAGCAGTTTGAATTAAAAAATGTTTTTTTTTTCTTTTTTGTTTTTTAAATACGTTTCACAAATGGCAAAGAACTTTATGAAGGCTTCACTAAGTTGACTTTGACAGGTACACATAATTTTTTTAACACAGAAAAATATATCAATGTACATAATTAAATGCTCAATTACAATATAGGTTTTAATTTTAATTCTGTAATATTTCCCTCGAACTGCGAGAACGGAATGTTGTCTTTTGGTGCGCATATTGCAGATATGGGGTCAAAGCATTAATTAATTCGTATACCTACATTTATCTTACGGCAATGAATCAGAATATCGTTGATAGCCTTGTCGAGTCCGGTACTAACAAAAACTAAGGAAAGGAAATTCCTACTGACCATTACTATTTGTTTATATTTAGAACGGACTCTAAAATCGAATCTTGTGTTGCCATAACATGTAATGTCATCTTTATTTTTCCAATCGTAGAAGGAAAATAATAAACCAACCTAATATTTATGTATTTCATGCGATTTGCTAAAAGCTTACCTATATATAGCTTACCTTATTTATACAACATTATTCCACTTAACTACATATATCTACTTCAATTTTATTTCTAAATTTCGATAACAGCTTCGTCAACGTTTGAATCGCCATATTTTCTAAAATCAATAAATATCATAGAGTAATTAAGCTGGACCATATATACATCATATCGCGTAATTCCATGTCAAATTCCGAAATTAAAATTCACCGTTTGACAACTCTGCTTTTGGTAATACATACGTATATATATTTTTTAATTTTAATTACTACGCAATAAAATTTACTTGCTTGCTTTTTCATTTGAAAGTTATATTTTACTTGTTCGTAATGAACACAAACAAATAAAATATGAATGATTATGATTTTATAACAGGAAAAACTTGAAAATAAATATATCGTTCATGAATTTAATAAGATATTATCACTATAGACTAAGTTAAACAAACGCATTTTCGCAACACGGAATCAAACGCATCGAGGGCACGATACCGGTACTGAGCAGTGACGAGGGGGTACAGTAACGAGTTGGTGGGGCGTACGGTGACGGGAAGAGTATGAAAATGGGTCGCTGCAGCCGCATTCCGCGAAGGTTGACACCTCACGAGCGAGCTTTATAAACGATTGTTTTGTTTCTTGGAAGTATTTGTTAAATATGTTATCGATGTATCCGAATTTTTGGACGGGAATAATATAACTTGAAATAACTTTTTAATATTTATCCACCAATGTATCTCAATGTACATTGATACAGCAAAAAGTTCTTACTGAATAATTATGAAATTAAAAGCAGATTCTTTTTTCAAATTTACTAACCAAGGACGCGCACTTGTTTTTTTTTTTAGTAACACTCATAAATTTTGGCTAACAATACAATTTGCATAAATTAATTCGTTGATGTTGTGAACGTATTATTAAGTGTAAATTACAATCATCGTAGATTAGGCTGTACTTAGAGCCTCCGAACAAAAGAATCATGTATCACTGAGTCATCGCGTAGGAATCGAATTATTTAATCTAGTGTTGACTCCGTAGTTAATAGAATGAAGCTATTGACCTCGACATAGTGCAATATGAATGTTCCTAGGTAATTTTAAACTATCATATAGACTAAAAACTCTTTGGTCATATTCGTGATCGTGTCACGTGTGTAATCAATATTCATTTAATTAAAAAGTTTAAGGCACGACTTCAATTTTTTAATGATCGAATTTATAGTCTGTGCCATTGGATTCTAAGGTTATCCCATACATTAAAACCTATTTAGGTTATAAGTTATTACTGTAAAAGTAAACACATTCCTACTTATGTAACATTAAAATCCTCTTTTGAACAGTCGCGTAAAAATAATTCGGTCAGTAATCATAACAAAATTGTATTTTTGAAATAAATTTATCACAATTTTCTCTCTATCCGTATGTAAGTCTAACAATATACCTTAATTTTCTACATAATTATTATTACAATCAACTAACCTTATATAGAGTTATAAATATTTAGACCGGTCTGAAAGATGACTAACTTAATCGTCGTGGACGAAATAGGACAAAAACCGTCATCCGGAAATAGTTGTTTGCTTTATCATACTTGGCATTCAAGATGATCTATAAAAAAATTTACTAGTTCAGTTTCTCAAAAAAAAAAAACCTCAGAATTGCAATAGGTACCTATTCTCATCGTCATGTTTATTTGCCTTTGCATTTATATGTATGTATTTTTATTCAATCCAATCATATACACAGGTAAGGTAACGGCCTGTAAATTTCCCACTGCTGAGATAAGGCCTCCTCTTCCATTAAGGAGAGGAATTTTTGGAACATATTCCACCACGCTGTTCCAATGCGGGTTGGTGGAATGCACATGTGGCAGAATTTCGATGAAATTAGACACATGCAGGTTTCCTCACGATGTTTTCCTTCACCGCCGAGCACGAGATGAATTATAAACACAATTAAGCACATATATATAGTGGTGCTTGCCTGGGTTTGAACCCGCAATCATCGGTTAAGATGCACACCACTGGGCCATCTCGACTCCTTTTAAAATTTAAAAATGTACCTAATTGGCTTTTTCCATCGAAGAAAGAACAAAGATAAACCAATCTAAGGATTATGTATATGGCATTTACTAATAGCTCATCTGTATTTTAAACTACAAACAGTTCTTATTGAATATATATTTGTTTCTAATAAGACAGTTATCGCATTAACTACTAATATCCACCTCAATTTCACTACCCAGTTCCGATGACAGCTTCGTTGACGTTTAAAACGTCATTTTTTAGTGAATTCTAGCTCTCGGCATATAGCGTTAATTCGATATTCAATTTGTATTTGGCTTTTGTTTTCTTTTGTTCGTAATAGGCTATAGATACATCATTATACTAAAGAGTTGTTATATATTTTAGATTTTGTTTATTCGAATTTTAAATGTAATTTATTACTTGTAAGTTGAGTGTATTGTTTCTTTTTCTTTGTCAGTTATTAATTGTATCATTATGCTTTTAGTTTAGTTATTTTTCAAGGGAGGAGTACCAATGATACATTATACATTCCTTACATTGGCAATGGGCCACCAACCCTGGGATAAAAATGAATATGGCGGCAATATCTTTAAGAACATCTTACAATCAGGTAGTCCATTAGATCATCGCACCCATCTATCAATATTATGAAAAAAAAACTCCTATAATTATATGATACTCATCTCTTTGTACACAATAACACACTAATACAAACCAAAAAATAGTTATATTGTATTCCAAAATCAATAGCAAATATATTAAACGTCAAAGTATAAATCAATTAAATCGTTAATTAAGTAATAATAAGTCACGAAAGGTAATCAAATAGAATCAACAATAAATAGGATTCGTTGATAAAATATCGGATAGCTATGACTAAGAGATCAACACCGAAATCTCGTGCCGGTGACTCAAAACAAGAAGTGGGTACATAATACGAAATAATGTAAAGGCGCGGCCACAATTAACACGTAACGGAACTGACAGTTCTAATAAAAACTGCGATAATTACTGCAAGTTACGGTATTATAACATTTTTACAGAACGAACAGAGAAATTAACATTTTTGAAATAAGAACGACAATTAAGATTTTGATCTTTGATATGAGAGGTTAAGAATGCAAATAAATAACAAGGTCAATTGGACAATATAAATAAATACTCTAGAGTCTGGGAGCAGCTTTAGAGTCAATAATCTTTTTATTATTATATAAAAATGCTGAATATATTACAATGAAAAGTATCCAATAATGTATTGTATATTGGATTCGTATTCAAGTGTGAGAAAACTTCCACGAACGGACAAACAAAACTCATCGAAAATAATCTACTATAATGTTTTTATAACACTAAGAGATGATGTACTTAGTACTTTATTACTGTAATATAAAATAGGAACGAATGAAAGTATATAACGCTATTTCTTATATGAATGCTTGTTAATCATACCAAATTTCATCGAAATCGGTTTAGCAAAGATTATAGATTATAATATACTAATTATATTACTGCAGTCCTCCAGTAGAGGTTCTACTAACATTGCCCAATAGCCTTCTGCCGTACTGTCAAATATAAAATCAAAGACGATTACGATTGGACGGACAATCTTGATACTCTGTAATAATCATCACATTCCTAATAATGTAGATGTCAAATAACTCGTATTTCTCAACTCAAAACTCAAGGTCATTTAAAAAATTTCGCATTGTAACCGAAGCTTAGCACATGGCGGCGCCAGTCAAGACCTGTTCCCGTGCCGTGAGTCACGCTGTAATGGGTTCCTCGAATCGAATTTCGAATGGTTGAACCGTTGTGAAACCTCCGAGGATGTATAAATGGCTTTCTCGTTCAAGGACTTATGTAAATACATAGCTCTTATTACATTAAAAATAAGGTTCATATTACTAATCTTTTCCCTGTACATCATTCGGATTACAATATATCTTAATCCAATTTCAATCTCGTATTGACTACGTAGAACAAACTAAGGATAACACCCACGCAAGCTAAGTAGTAAAATTAATTTTGCTATGAAAGTTACAATATGGTACTCGATTTTAACATTAAATTTATATACAACCTCATTAGAGTACGTCTGTGCGTGTTATGTTTATTAAAAAAATAAAAAAAATAAAGCATTGAACTCAAAGAGCGACCGGCGGCCTTTTACTTTTAATGACGCAAGCCGGGGTCAGAATGTACGTGAACGGATGAAATTTGAAATCTTGCTACGCTCACCTGACCCGCTCGTTTCGCAATCGACTCGACACTTTTAATGTTTGTAATTACATTTGATATCAAATTACTTTGATTCTTTTACTTACAATTGCCAGATAGTATAACTGCGTCCCTTAAGTACCACCAGCCACCACTTATAATCGAATAATATGAAAAAAAACACATAGCGACTTTTGCAGGAGCAACGACGATTTAGCAGACATGATTTTAATTAGTTACTCAGTTTTTGCATCAAACTGTCGACAGAAATAGCTCACTCACCCATTTTTTGTTACCTAATATGTGTTATATAATGTCATTTGGAATCAAAGCTCTTAATGTCATATTCGTTTAAAATATGTTCTTCATACATTCCAGATTTAAAAAAGTAAATTTGTTTCACTGTGTGCTTTTTACAAACACATATATGTATAATTATTATAAATAATAATTAATACCTGAACCATTTTAAATTTGGAACTACTACAATAATCCAGAACCATAAGAGCTTTCTAGAATAGGTTAATAAATAAAATTCGATATATTAATATTGAATATAAAGTATGAATTGTTTATTTTACCCATTGTGTTATTTCACGTTACAATTCGAAAATTAAATTTGACTTTAATGTTTTTAATTTTCATTATTATTTATGATTTGAATGTTATTTCTGCGAACGTTATAATTTATAATTCTAATTATGATTTGATTGTTATTCCAAAAACATTTATCTAATAATTTTCATACAAAATATCATTAATTTCAAGTTTGATTTTACAACCACTTTTGAATTATAATTTTACAGAACTCAATTATACAAAATATTCTTTATTCAAGTAGGCTCTTATAAGCACTATTGAATCGTTATTTAACAACTATCTTAAGTGAAGCTACCAATGACTTACTATTTTCCAATATTTAAAATTAAAAAAAATATCAGTTAATTACAATTGCTTATTTATAATATATCAATTCGTATTTACTTTAAACTCAACAAGTTCACCGACGACCAGATAAATATATAATATCATTACAGTATCACATAACGGTAGACGATGCACAGAATAAATATCTATGTCGTACGGGAATCGTGTCACAACACTACCGCTAGGGTCATAGTGATGTGCTCCAGTAAATGCGAGATCAGTTACCTAGGGATCCATCGATAATAATAATTGTTAAAAGGAGCGACACTATTCGATTTTTTTTAATCATTTGAAATTTGTTGAAATCTACTACTAATTAAAGTTTAGTCTGCTTGTCGTTGTCGAGAAGAGTTTGATACTTACTCCACTACATTGCTTTTATGCGGATTGGTGGATACAAAATCGTGGTAGATTCACATCCACCTCATGCTAATTTCTTGACGTTGCTTTCCTTCAGCACCGAGTACCATTTATATCTAAGGGAAAAGTTTTATTTATTTACTTATTTATTTATTTATTTATTTGTTTATTTATTTATTTATTTAGGCACACAAACTGTATATATTTGGGTTACATTTGAGTTACAGTGTAAAATTATTTTTAGCTTAATTATATTCCTAAACATGTGTACACGGCATACTCATTAAAAAAAAACAATATTTTAGTCAGGTGCTACATTAGTTAGGTACAATTCATGACTAATGAATAAATAAGAACATATAAATTAAATTCAATTACTTAGAAGCTGATACAAAAAAAAAATTGTTTAATGAAATGAATAGAATGACTAAAGGTTCTTTCAACGATGGGCGATGATCATCGCTCGCCATAACCTTAGCCAACCATTGATGGTCCAACGATGGTCCAACGTTGGACCAACGTTGGACCATCCACGCAACTATTCAATAAAAGAAAAGACAGTTACTTAATCAGAGCACCCCTTGATAGTCCGTTTTCCTGCTGTCAATACGCTTGTCTTAATAGCTTAACGTTAAACGAGTACTGTCAATCCTGATATTTGTGTACTGGGCTATTCCAAGTACAAGTTTAACACTTAGCATTGTTAAATGTTTTATAAAAATGTAGTATCGATATCATATAGCTCAAAATCAGAGCGATAATGATGATGGTTTTGGTGTATTATAGCGCCTTACGGTTTTGTGTAACTTGACTGACTTGTATGACTCGGAGCTTCACTAGCGTGCACTGCGTAGTTCGATAAGATTATATGTATTACAATATAAAAGTTATATGCGTGTGAATGTGCTAATATAATAAAAAAAATACGACCAATGCCTTTAGGGATTAAAAAAAATATATCAATGGACTTATAGCGCTACGTTTATGTATGAAACGTTTTTGTTACAATAAGGTTTCACTTCCCAAGTGTTGAGTTGCCAGCTTTTTAATTATTTTTTTTTTACATCTTTTTAAAATATAAACCATACACAATACACAATAACAAAAAAAAACACCTGTATTTCTGTAACAAAAGCCTTAGCAATTAACGTGACCTACAGAAAAAAAAAAGTTAAGTGTCAATCGTAGAAGTTTGTTTGTATCAAAGACATTTTGATTGTTTTTTTTTATTTTTACAAGATAGCAAATGTCGTAATATATACATATTTAAATACTTGTGAATTCATGGTCTGATATAGGTATGTTATTAATTCAGTTTTTGTCATTGATTGACCTTACGACACCTGTTTTAGGAAGTTATTTACGACTTGATAACTCGACTTGGTCCCCTGAGCTGTGCAAAAATTAATTACATTGTTTTTTTTGTAGCAGTAAGGCAAACGCGCGAATGAGTCATGCCACTAAATATTCAAATTTAACACTAGCAACGAGTTATTTATAGGAAAAGTTCCTCATGATATTTTATATCTAGTTATAATTTAAAAACGTAATTCAACCGTAAAATACGAGCTATAGACATAAATTAAGTTTGACTTGCCCTAGCCTCTTTTTTTTAATGTATAGGTATATTTTTTTTAATATAATTAAATGTATCCGAACATGAGCAAAGCTCCATCAAAGACAGGTGCCATTTAGCGGATGTTTAAAAAAAAGCCATGAGTGTTTGCACAACACACAAAGACTTATTAAAATAAGTCGCAAATGTGTAGCGCAAGTTTAAGCAAATAAAAAAAAAAAATTTTTAGTTATATCATGTCTGTATTTATTTCATCTTTTGACAGATAAGATCATTGCCATTCCTAAAAAAAATTTACCTTTTTATTTTATAATTTATAATACCAACAGTGGGTACTATTAAAATTAAAACATTCATTGTATTTGAGTGGATTCGTTTACATGTTACAAATACCGAGTTAGGCTTTCACCGCTCATACAAAGGAAGTACATAAACATTAGGTAGGTAAGTCGGGTTATTTAGTTTTGTTTACAAGAGTTATGTACAAATTAATTTGAAACAAAATTATTAATGCAGCTGCGAAAACCGGTCGTTCGTATAGAAGTGTTACAAGAAACGGTTCCCACGTAGAGATTCGATATAAAATACACATCTTCTACATGATATACTTATTAAAGGTTATATTACGTCACGCTTATAATTTGTACAAAGGCTTTATTAGCCTTACCTTACCTTAGAACGTACAGGAAAAAACGTTTGTAAATGTGCAAAAGTAAAACATACACACAGACGTACATACCGAAATATGTACAAAAATTATTTTTCATGAGAAACAACGACTAACAACGCTATTGCTATGAGTTTTAAATAAAATAAAAAATAAAACGAAAAAAAATATATAAAGGCCAAATAAAATTTAATCTCAACTTAAAAAAACACCACTATTCCATAAACGAAAATTTAAAAAGAAAAAAAAATACAGATTAAAAAATAATTTTATTCAATCGAATACGGATAAATAATTAAAATCGACGGCGACCTCAATAAAGCCAATCGGAACGGGACTGAAAGAGAAATTTAAACAAAGAACGGAGTTTTGTGTTGGCGCACCTTTCAATCTGTTTGTTTATATTAGTCTTAAAGTACTTTAAACATCTTTCCATGCTATAAATGACAAGTTATGTTATCTGTTTGTTTCTGTTGTCATGCTACTGGCCAAAAATTATAATGGACTGGAACTGTCATATTAGTAGATGCCTTGTGGGGCAGATTTTCATTCGATACGTGCAAGACACACACACATTTACAATGTTTTCCTTTGATTAAGTTCTCGATTTTTCAACATCGATTTTTTTCAGTAGATTAAGTATACATGTATGTATATATTTGTATAAGGAAAATGGACTTTATTTATTATATAAGATTTTGTATAAGAAATTTTTAATTGGCTTTTATGTGGAACTCGTTTTATATGCACACGTTACGTAATCATTCATTGTACAAAATGCCTGCGTACTATTTCGTCGTACGAATGCATATTGTCAGTGTGTTGTTTACCGGCTGGCTTGTTTGACGAGAGAACAAATCGGTTTGTTTTTAACTATTTGTAACTGTCCTTTTGTAAATAATATACAAAAACAAAAAACTTTTGAGAACGATATTCATAGAAATAATAAATTTCTACGCTATTATAAAAAACATTTCGTCACGGCTTATAGAAATAGATATAAAATGACTAACATGGATATTTCATTGCTTTTTTTTTCTTTCATGCTGAAAACCCTACTTATACAATTTAGTACTATATATTTAATCTGTATTTCATTTAATTGTTGATGTGATTCTATTAATTACATTAAAAAAGAAAGTAGAACATCGAAACAATTCCAATTTTGAAATATTAATTTTTCATTAAAAGTTCCTTTCCGTTCTTCCGAACGTTCCTTTTTTAAATTTATTTTTTATAAGTCTAGAAACAAAATGGGAATAGACGTGAAGGTCCCTGCTCCCTACAGACGCGCTGACTCATACGGCCGCGCGCTTCCGCCTGATAGCAAGGTCACCGGCCGCGCACACTAACGCACACAAGCAAACGTGAAAGTAGTGAGAGTACAGTCGCGTTCAACCTTATTACCTTTTTTACGATTTATTCGCTATGCAATGCCATTATGCACTCTGTTATCGGTTTATTCATGACATTGTGCTTTTGTTTCTATAAATTTGCATGATTTATATAATATTTATATTAGCAAATATTAACTTTAAGCGAGTCGTTTGTGTAACGCTTTATTTATTCCGAAGGAGACGTAAACACGTATAAATTGATAAACGAATGAATCATAAGTCCTTGTAAATAAATACATTTCAAATAAAACTTCTATTGCATTTCATATCGGCATTTGTGTTTGTATCAAGGTAGTGACAAAATGCCAAGAGGCCGTCAAAACAAGTCTATTTCTGTTGAAATAAAATTCGAGGTCGTGATTCGTGAACGCGATCTGCAGTTTGGATTGTTGCAGATTTTTATTATATCCCTTTCTTCAATAATACACATTGCATTTTACAATATATGACGTATTACTATCAAAATTTTTAATTTATATATCTAATAGTTTATTCGTATTACAAAACGAGACGATAATTCTATTGGTTGTATAATATATTTTAAATCTATAGAAGATTTTCCTGGTATCAATTGAGCTTAAGTTATAGATACGCATGTATTTCGGATTAAATTAATATCTCTTAAAAAATATTTTTTAAACAGTTGTTTTTAATTGACATTTGTAACTGTTAAATGAATACCTAATTAGCGTAGATCAACGATTAATCACAACCATCCGGTTCTGAGTAAACAATGAGCCAGTTTAGATCCTATTTCGACATTCGTTTTGCAATTAAACCACTGTTAGAACGGTAATAAAAGATATGTGATCTGATTACAAAAACGATAGTTAAAAAATCCTTATTTGGAAACATTACAGTAATGAGTATACCTATTTATACCAATTTAAAGTTCAACACCGAAGCAACGGTATAACGAAGCCCTTTTGAGGCTTGTAAGTTTCATAATATAGTATTTGTATTATATACTTACAAACCCATATTATTAACACTATTATAAAATCATGTTAATGCCTAAAAGCAAAATACATAATTGAAAAGTAAGTTTTTATTTAAGATTAAAATAATGAAAATAAACCTTAAATGTGAAACACAATAATTTTCTCAGAAACGAAATCATAGTATGTAAAATTGTATTAATGTCTTTAATTACTTTATCAAATAAATTAAATAATCTATACTAATAAGTCTTG
Organism: Vanessa cardui; assembly: GCF_905220365.1. Taxonomy (NCBI): domain Eukaryota; kingdom Metazoa; phylum Arthropoda; class Insecta; order Lepidoptera; family Nymphalidae; genus Vanessa; species Vanessa cardui. Next base: position 3,212,932 of record NC_061124.1, read on the forward strand.
ATAATGACAATTTGAAAAAACACTACTAAATTAATAAACATATTACATAAGATGTATAATAAAACTTAAACTAAAACATGTTCTAGTTTACTTGGTGGTAGGGCTTTTTGCAAGCCCGTCTGGGTAGTACCACCCACTCATCAGTTATTCTATCGCCAAATAACCGTACTCAATATTGTTGTGTTCCGGTTTGAAGGGTGAGCCAGTGTAACTGCAGGCACAAGAGATATATCATCTTAGTTCCCAAAGTTGGTGGCACATTGACGATGTTAGGAATAGTTAATATTTCTTACAGCTTCATTGTCTATGGGTGATGGTGACCACTTACCATCAGGTGGCCCATATGCTCGTCCCCCAACCTATACCATAAAAAATAGTATACGTTTTATCGAAGCGCCCTTATGAAGGTTCATCCTGAAATTCAAACTATTGAGATATCGTGACGTATTACAACACTATTGTTTCAAAATGAAATACATGTACCTAACACTAAGTATTGTTTTCTGCAGCCTTTATATTTAATGAATACAACACGTGTTCAGTATTTAATTAATACCGTTATTTTATTTATATTTATCAGTCTGTCAGACATCATACCATTTCATTACATACCTATTCAGATCGACAATACAATTACTGCCCACATGCATGTAAAGCTTTGTCTGTCGAAATAATTAACATATGAAGGTGTGTCTACCAGAGGTAGTACTATGTATGAATATACGTATATAATACATAAATCAACAGTTAAAAATTAGCATACTTAAACTATAAAATATGTGTTATGTTTTTATCAATATAAAAAGTGCTGTAATACGTTTCATATTGATTTGTATTGTTAACAGCGGTATATTCAAAACAATTGTTGTTCTTAGCCTGTTAATAATATTAGAGTGAGCAATCATGCTGTAAGCCTAGGTGGCCTGTAAATAGCCTCAAATATTACTCAATAATCTTAAATTACTATTCAATTATTTCGTTTAAATGAAAAGAAGACTAATACTGAAACAAATAAGCGCGTGAAATAGTATTACATTAATGTTTTGAACATTAATTAGTTAGGGACAATAATATCTTATAAGAAATATACTTTGTCAATATATTGTTGCATTTATTCTGCTGAATACCTGCAAGCGTGTAAACTATCGGCTATCGCTTATTGTAAAGATTCAACCACGATGTTTACCGATATTTAGGAATGATTCATAAGTACTATATAGTCAATTTGATAGACGAATATTGCGAAATAATCAAAGAAACTTTAACGAGCATGACCGCTGTATATGGAAGTCAGTGCTTCGATAACTTACTCAATAGTAAAACAACGTTTATCAGTTAAGAAAATAATCGTTTATAGCCCACTAGTATATCTGAAATCGGTCTGTAATACAGGTAATTAATAAAATAAAGTTTGACAAACAACCTCAGTTAGTTATTATAGCTATCAAGAAAACAATTCGTTATTCAAATCAAGCTGCGATTTATAATTGATATATCAAAATCTTGACCTTGATATATAACTTTTTTGTCGAGAACGTGTCTCTTCGAAAGAGTCGTGGGGCCCGGTGTTATTTTATTAGAGTTCGAACACTATTTCAAGTTTTGCATAAATTACACAATTATAGACATCAATTATGTTCGATTAAATAGCGATTTCGAGTTGAATTCACGAAAGGGTTCACACGAGTCGAAAGTATTGATTAAGACTACATTTTTGAACATAAAATATACAAACGGGTTTGTTTTTAAAGTCATGTTATTGTTATTGACTTATCATTTTAAGCTGTGTTATATTTCTATAAAGAATACTTATACCTAAAGTCAAATATTTAGGTAGGTACTTTTAAATCGTGAACATTTATTAAAGCCGGTAGCATTTATAAACAATTTGAATATTAAACAGTTGCATTGTTTCGTTTATGAGTATTTACCTACAATACATTCGGAGAATTCTATTACATTTAAAATCAAAAATTAAGTTAACATGTTTAAACAAGTAACAAAATTACGGCGTCTAGTAACTGTAGTACGTATTTATTTTATAAACAGAAAACTGTTCAGCGAAATCGTCGATTGATAGTATATCGCTTCGTACACAATAACCGCATATGTGCTAAATTATCAGAATAATCAGATAATACCAAGTTCCTTATGACGACAAACATTCCTTTAACTTATAACGTGACATTCGTTAAATGATATATGAAACCTTATACCCTTCACTGTTTATAAAATCGTGCCTAGAGTGGTTGAGGATATGATAATCGCATACTAAGTTGTAATTTCAAATAGTCATCGGCTTCTATGGTATACCGTTACTTCATATGCAAATTCATAGCTATGCGACCGTAATATAAAATATGTGACGCTATCAATAATATAGTGATGAAACGACTTTATTTTTACGGAAAGTTTTGACGCGCTTAATTTAATGTTAGACATTTTTATTACGTTGGAATGATAACGTATAAAGGTTGGTTTTTACTTATAGTTTATAACACATACTTAGGTATTTTTAATCATTAATTAAAAAAAATGTTTTTAGTCAAAATATATGGTACGTATCTTAAAAGAATTAATCACTTAAGTACGCGACAGTCAACCCAAACAAACATAGGGACGCTACAAGACGAGGGGCGGGGGTAGGCACCCTTCGCGTCACGTGACGAGCGACCTTCAGGCGGCGCACCGACCTTGAGCGTCGCTCGCCCCGCGCGCGGGTCAGAGGTGAATGCACGCCAGCCCGCCCCGCGCGCACCGCTTCAGCCCGCTGCCTTGCTGCGGCCCCGAACACCATCTAATGCCACTCACCTCTTCCCAATCTACGACACCATGGCACCATACGCTCAGGCGCCACCGGTCTCCGCCAACATCCCGATTTCATGCACCCTCCCGCCGCGAACAGGTATTAGCGACGCGGCACACCTTTCCCATAAAATATCACCGACAAGTTTATTGACATCGAGTCGCTCGCACAATTGCGTAAATGTAACTATTTTCCAAGTACTCGAATGCACACACAGCTGTCGTTCGAATAAGAAAACACTTTTCTTATAAAATAAAACGTCTATTCACTCAAAAAATACTTTTTACAAGAAAAACATTAAACACAACGCGTTTACGAAATTCACACCAACAACATGTCCTCTCACCTCCGCAAAACAAAGCGGAATAAACTCACTCGAGCGAACTGACATCTCGCGAGTTTCACGCACAACCGCAAAACAAACATACATTACTGACATCTAGTGTTAGAAAAAAGAAACGACGTATGTCACGAATGCCTTTAGATTTTTGATAGATGGCGTTAGCTCTTCAGCACCTATTTTATTCTTATTTCATGTTAGAAACATTCACTTATTTATAATGTTGAATAAGAACATATTGATGTTATAAAAGTACAACGTAATTATATAAATAAGATGCTTCAATGTCAATACTGTCAACGTCAAAAATATTACAGTTTCTTTATATATTTTATCTGTGTGTGCCATTGTTTAAAGTTTTTAATTTGATTACAACAGCTGTGCTGTGGAGTGGACAGTGTAGTGATTTTGATTACAAGTTTATTTTATTTTTCTATTACATTATAAACTGTAGTGACTTGTTTAGTGTGCGAATTTTTTTATATTTATCGTTGTTATTTGTATAGTGGTGCGTGTTAAATTAAAATTGGATTATCTAAAAACGTTTCCTCGTTATACTTATGTCGAGTCATTAATTAAATAGATTTTAGTGTGACTCAAGGCTGTACCAATAAAAGAAGCACTAAGAGCTTGTGACTATTATGAGAATTACAATCACATAATGGTTGAGGATAATGATCAAAGTTACGGACGGACGGCAAATAAAAATGTACTATTGAAAATAGTAATACTAGGGGATGGAGGTGTGGGCAAGTCGTGTTTAATGAGTAGGTTTATATCGAACCACTTTGATGACCACAACTTTCACACGATAGGCGTCGAGTTTATGAACAAAACGATAGATGTGAATGGAAAACAATATACACTACAGGTATTATTTTAAATATGATCTTCTTAAGTTGTACACAGATATACTATGTCGTAGTTAACTTACGTGTAATTAGTTGATAATGGTTTTAATGTCAGTAATAAATGTAGGTATATAATACAAGATATTTAATTTTTTACAATTGAATTGCGTTTTAATAGATCTAGCAGAAAATTTATTCAATGTTATAAGAGGAAAAGTAAAATATTTGTATTTTTTTTTTAAATGTTATCGCTTAATCGTCACCTTGGATTTATAGATAATGTGATTTATGTAATTAGCATAAAAATGCAATTTAAATACGTAGATTCAAAATTGAATATTATTATCTTGAATGCATTTTATAGAAAAAAGATTCAATGGTAGACAAGGCCATACTTAAAGGACGCCGCTGTGACCGGCATAATTTCTTTCCTCTCTATCTATCCGTTTACGACATCTATGTATATCATCAATGGATCTGTGGATTCCTATTGCTTGCTGGTGCTTTCCCGAATCATGCTATCCATTCGATTTTATTAGTTATCAATTCTAATTCGAATTAATGGCCCTATTCATATATAACTGACATACTCTTCGAGTTATGTCAGTTATCTTGGTATTTCTACAAATTTATAGCCTTATGAATAGTGTCACGTAGCGAAATACCGAGTATATATCATATCACGCAACGCGACCTTGAGCTTGCGATTGAGGCCGACGATAGAGGACGACGTCTTCGAACAATATTTCGACATTGGCATAACATACATTTCTCTAATTCTTTCGTTCTCAAATAGCAACGGAATTTGGATGGAAAAATATATGTTTATTTCTCCAACGCTGCCCAGGACGCATATAACAAATGACTTTCCCCTAATTGGCCTTAGCCTTAAGTTGTAAACAGTTGTCGAATGTAAATATGAGCTGATTCTGACTTTTGTATAATCTGCTATAGTGTGTTTATGTCATTCTATAGCTTTTACGGAAAACTTCAAGACTGCAATGCAATTTATGAGTGAATAACAATTATGTATGTTTATAATCCACCTTAACATATCATTAACATTTAAAGCTGGAATTTAACATCTATATATACATCATTCCAGTAGGTTTTTACAAGCACTTTCAAAGTGTCATTTTACAACACTATATTATGTAAAACTATAACTGCTTCGGAATGCAGATTTTACCGAGAAGTCGGTCAAGAAATCAGTAGTAACTCTTTTCCAGTATTTAAAATACTAATAAATAACAAATGTAATTATAATATTGGGTAAAGTATTCAAATATCCATCAATCCTATGTTACTATTTAATTAAGTCTCAATTACATAACACTTCATACGTTACACTAATTATGGTTGTCTTAAGTTAATCATTAAAAAAACATTAAGCTGAATTAAATTCATTGTTTCAGCAACACTTAATTAATGGCAGTCATTTGTTATAGTCATTGAGAATCTTTATTTATTGCCAAATTATGTTAAAATTGTATACTAATTATCCATGTATAATTTTGTTTTTAACTTTCAGATATGGGACACAGCGGGTCAGGAACGTTTCAAGTCTTTAAGGACACCATTCTATAGAGGGACAGATATCTGTATACTGGCATATGCTATAGATGACAGAAGTTCGTTCAACAATATTAAGACATGGCTAAATGAGTTCCTACATTATGCTGGTGTTAAAAATGGAATTGAAAAGTTTCCTTTTATTGTCGTTGGGAATAAGGTATTATAAATTTGTATGATATTTTAGTGCTTAATAGTTAATCTTAAATACTTATAAATTGAGATGAGCTGATCATAACTTTGCCCAAAACTGACTAACCAATAAGTTGTTCGGACACCAAATAATAGGCCTATTTTTGCTATGATCATAGATCAGAGCGACGTTTTTGTGTTAATAGTAAAGTGTTAATAGTAAAGTGGTAGATTTAAGTATAAGCGCTTAAAATATTTAAAAGTTAACAATGTCAAATATTCAAAAACACCATTTGTTAGGCGTTCCTCGCCAAATAACTCTGAACGTCTTTAATTTTTATCTAAGCTTCACATTACATCTGCATAATATCATTATATATTTTTGTTAAGAATTTGTAATCACAAGAATATATTAAAAATTAACAATATATTTATATAATTCTATCAAAACTCAAGATCACAATATCAATATAAAAACACTTGTTTAAATTTGCCTTACTGGAATTTTAATAACATACTCAAGGTAACTTAATTTGAAAATATCGTAAGTCAAAGGATTTTTTTATGTTGTTATGATAGATAATTATGATAGATGCTAGTATTAAACACAGGCTGGTATTAGCTTAACTTCAATAGACATTAAGGTTTTGAAATTATTATTATTACATTATTATCAATTATTATTACATTAAGTTGCTATTCACATAAAATTGCACTATGAAATGTTTCATTATTGGCAAATTAAATGTACATTTAAAATTTTAGAAGGTGAATGTTGGATTTAAATTTGAAATAAATTCATTTGAAATAACTTCAGAAAAGGAGGAGTTTCTAAATTCAACTGTATTTTTAAATTATTTGTCAACATTGTACTCTGTCAATTATAAACAGTACAAATCTGTTTATAATTGAAATTATTCTATTTTTGACTAAGGGTACGATAAGTTGGTTGGTTGATATTTGTTAAATTTTATATTAAAGAAATACATTTCCAATTTTCTTGATAGGCTTGCCTTGCCTTCTTAGTATCTTCAACGGAGAAACCAACAAATACCTTTCTTTTTTTTATAATATTATTAGTCTAGAGACTCTAGAGTATTAGCAATAGTAAGACTGTAAGATGAATTGATCGACTATTATTGTATGAAAGAACTTGCTAAAGTTTAAATATACTCTTTAAGTTTGCCTAGAAATCAGTTTTTGATATAATTTTTTATTTGACAAAATTGCACCTAAACATATGTCTCAATTGAAAAAATATTTTAAAGATAAATATGTTTTGAAACAAGTGATTATAGTATTTCTGTCTTTTATGACATATATTATCTTTTATGACTGTGGGTTACTGCCACTTTTATTCACAATGATAATGTGTAGAAGTAAGCTTAAAACCAAGAGGGAAGGGAGGCATTTGCCCAGCAGTTGTTTTTAATGTATTTTATCTGTTTATTTTAGTCAGATGTATCTTCAAAAGACAGAGAGGTCTCATTTGATCAGCTGAAACATTGGTGCGATGAAAATAAAATATCAACATACTTAGAAACATCTGCGAAGACGGATAGCAATGTTGTTGAAGCTTTCTCCTTGTCTGTACAGAGGTAATATTTCAACTTAATCTTTTTTTTAATTAATTCTTTTTGTTTAATTTTCTATTAATAGTATTGGACTACTCTTTACGAGTACGCCTCACGCCCAGTATAGTACGACACAACTTAGATGTCGCATCGGCAAAATTCGTAAAACCGCCCACATCCGAATTACGTACGCTATCCCAAATTATCAATATTTATTTCTTATGCGAATATGATCTTTACACAAACGTAATAACTTGTAATATTATATGACCTAATATATTCGTCAATTCGTCGATTTTCATTCCATTTTGTGACATCGGGTGTTTGAATATCGGTTTTGACATCCGATTTCAGATATCGCCCTGTCTTTGTCCAACTTAACAATGTACGATATGTGAGAAAGAGATGAAACGGATGTGATATCGAAATCGGTTTAACATTCGCTTCATCTTTTTCTCACACTGTAAAGTTAAAGTTAAGTTGACGTACCAGAACGATATTCATAGTTGTTTAGATTATGAAAACGGTTACTCGTTTACATCAAATCGATGACATCTGATGTTTCGATATATCGGACAAATGCCTTCTTTTTTTTTCGCTGGAAAAACGCTTTACGCGCTTCCCCCACGTGATGGAAGTGGGACTCCCCAGTTTCCTGGACGCCGAGTGCACCCAGGACCACCGGGTTTACCCACTAAAAAACCAGCGGTACCCTCTCCGTCTTTCGGCGGGCGCCACGGGATCGCTTACGCATGCTACCGTGAATCGGACACATGCCTATCGTAAACATTGCGACGTATATCATATGCATCTCTCGAATAACGTAATTTTTTTCAGATGGGCAGATTTGGAACAGAAAGCCGAGAAGGAACTCAGGATGTTCCACCATCCAGATACGGTGACCCTCCATGGTTCGAGCGCCGTATCCAGCTTCCGATCGACTTGCTGTTCTCGATTCACTTCGTATGAATCATAAACGATTTTCTATGTTATGGAAGGTAACTTTCTCAAATTCGGTATTTTAATGACAAGTATATTTTATTTTCATTATAAATCAAATACACTATCGGAAACAATACTGAAGATCGACTCATTTTTTTTTAATATTTTTTAATAATTATTAACTTAAAAATGTACAAAATATCACGTGACTACGAATGATGATTTTTGTGACGTCATAATGTTAATTTGTCAAAATCCAATCAGCTGTTTGTGACGGAAGCTAACAAACTGTATGTACGTCACTTGTTCTAAAATTATCTATTAATGTAGTTTATATATTTATTTAAAAAAATATACCTAATTATTACGATTTTCGAAGTTATAAAAACGTTTTTTTTTTTAATATTATGAAAGCTTTAATAGTTCAATTTAATTGTTACATTGGAGTTATAATCTGTAATGTATGTCATGAATGGTTAACCACAGACAGACATGTAAACGATATCGTTGGTTGCATAATATTTATTTTTGTTAGTATTATTTTAATATATATTTGCAGACTTAATGAATATACGTAATGCTTTGGTTGTTCCCTCTCATGCTACCCTGGTACTTATTTCTAACGCCTGAGATTCAAGGGGCGTAATTATTTTTAAAATAGATATAGTGTTTATCTATTTTAAGGAACTATATCTATTTTACACAATCCCACTTAGCGTTATGAGATAAGCTTTAACCCAGCAATGTGCCGTTTGTAAACTGTTCATTTTATATAACTACTTTTGACAATCAATGCCCTTGGAATCAAAGGCCGTGTGAAGTAGGTTTTTTTTAATAAGTACATAATTAATATGTATATCGTTTTTTTAAAGACAAAATGAGATCAACTACTTTTTAAGTGTGGTACATAATAGCAAGTTTACTATAGTATATTTTCTTTTTAAAAAATGTTTGTTGAAATGTTAGTTTACAACATGTCCGCCAGGAGTGCTGTTGTTGATTTCAAAGCTGTTGTTAACTGTTACTCAGGCCATTTAAGGTACTTATCTCGAAAATGCATTTAAATTATCAAAAAAAAAAATCATCCGTCCTTTATTCATGGATTATGTAAATACATGTTGATAATAAATATCCATACATATCTTGGAATCGAGTTCAACTGACATATAACGTGTAAATAAAAAAAGTTTTTATATTAAAATATTAAAGAACAGATTAAATAATATTATCAGTATTGCATTACGGTTGACAACTGTCAAAATGGTTGTCAAAAATGGCGGCAATTTTTTTTTTCTATATCGCTATTCTATAGCATGCTGACTTATGTCTCGAGTAGATTTTATTATATAAAATGCACAGTAGTTTTTAATGTGTAATTTTGTAGAAATAGTTTGCACAATATTTATATAGGTAATATATTTAAATTTATTTATTGGAAACACTTTATATAAGTAAAGTTTCAAAGGCTTGGATGTATTTAATACTTTTTTTATTATGCTTTATATCTTGTAAGGCGATGATTAATTTAGTTTAAATTAACTTATTTTTTTTCTACAAATACTTTAACTTTGGGACAAACTTATTAAAATGTTAGATAAAATTTAAATGAATAATTATGAACCTTGTGGTAAGTTTTGTTTTTTTAACGTTTTATAATGTTTAATATATGATGCAATTATGAATCATATTTAAAAAATATAATAAATTAAAAAACACAATTTAAAATTTAGGAAATGTTTATTAATTTTAAAATGGCTATATAAATTTTATATTTTAAATTAAAATATTATTAAAGGTTTAATAAGGCAGATAAATAAATTAGAAAATGTTAAGGTTGTATAAATTTGACCTGAGTCATTTATACAATTTAAATAAGTAATTTTTAATTATATTGGCGCCAATTTTGTTGTCCCATTGCAATTGTCCCAACATTTTAAGCGAACTTATTACAACCCTATATTTCTAAAGTATTCTTTTTAAAACATTCCAACCAAAGTTATATAATATATATTATATAATATGTACATGAAAGTTTTAGTTCCGTATGCTTTTCCGTACCGTTCATTTGATTGATTTTTAACTTTGTATAGAGTTATGAGATTCACATAATAGTTTTTGGCCTAGCATCAATGTACAATACATAACAGCGAATTGAATCAGAAAATATTAAGAAAAAATAAACTGTTACTAAATTTATGGTTATTGAATTATCGATTATCAAAGATACTAAATAAATGTGGCGTTATATGAATGAAATCATTGTTTACTTAATTATATTAAAAAAAAAAAATTAACGGCGCCCTGCACATCTAGTTACTAGGACTACATGAGATACTGTCAGATCGTTTGCTGTTACGGCAAGTTTTACGGCTACACACACATAGAAACATTTTTTTGTTATATTGTATACGAATTAATTAGCCCGTACCAATGACTTATGTCCTTTATAAATCATATACAAGGAAAAGAGATAGTGGATTGGGTTATGATCGTACCAATCGAATCTCACTGATTTGAGCACTTTTTACTGATTTTGTTCTCGAGTAAATAAAAAAATATTAAAAATGTATCATAATATATGTGATCGAATCAGCCGGATATTTGACCGGTACGACATTATTCCTTTTTCCAATTATACCACAACGTTTTTAATTAAGAGATATAACGACCAACAGTACATATATATGAGTTTATGTATATTATAAACGCAAACGTAGAACGAGAACTACGAACTTCTGAACGAACGAAGTGAAGTGATCTAAATACTGAACGCTCATTGGTCGCTTGAGCTCGTCATCGACGGCCATCGACCAATGAGCGACATCGACCTTGCAGATTAAATGCAAATTAGTTAATCTGACTTTGATCGGCGTTTAAAAAACTGGAGGTCAGTTTCTTCCGCGATTGAATCTCAATCTGACCATTCTAATAAAAAATGTCCAATTTAAATATTTGGTTGTGATTTTTATTATACAGTTAATAAAAAATATCGTCATATGAATGAAAGACTAAGCTTTTTTATATGCAAAGTTATTACAAGTCTAACAGTTGATTAAATAATCTATTTATACTAAAACCTAGTTTAATTTATTATAGAGCGATCAGTAAAAATATCTTTGAGACTTGAAGTATACTACATTTACAAAGTATCAAAACATAATTGTTAATTATACTACCTCATATTGAACATTCCGTAATTATAAAAATACGACCATTAATATTGTTCTGAAATTCGAAAAGCCAAAGATCTAGCATTATTATCAACTTGTTAATGTTTGAACTTTTATTTTTATCCTTTTTAATTAATATATTTGATTATATTATTTAATTAAAAACAAATGTTAAATTTTGAGTATTTTAAAATATCAAATGTCAGCGATGCTATAAAATATTAATTAAAAAAAAAAACAAAATCTGGTTCGATTTTTAAATTACTTAAGAATGAACAAGTTTCTCACGAATACATAGAATACACGAGATATGAAGGCGTTATCTTTTTTAATCTCGTTTAAGATATCTGCACATGTAAGGATAGATCATTTAAGATCAGAATGTTTCGTTTGTATTTATCGTAGAATTTATGTCTATAGATTTTGCTAATATTTCACTAAGTGCCTAGCTTTATAGTTACCGTACTATTAAAAACGCACAGTCTTGTATTCAGAAATACAGGTCTTATATAAGATGGGTGGTAGCTTCATAGATGGTAGGGCATAGGGTTCGGACTAGAAAGAAAAAGTAATGAACCATCCAGAAATACTGATTTAAGTGAACTGAAATAATGGTTTACGCACCGCCTAGCAAGGTTCCATTACAACTTGGGTTATTATCGTCCACACTCCCATTACAAGTCATAAGCGAAAAGAAAAGTCGGTAAATCGGAATATTAGTAATTCCTCATAAATTGGGGCATTGCTGTTATCCTTTATCCAATACTGGAACTACTGGAGTACTATTGGTTCAATGATTCATATTATAGAGTGTCAAAAATTGGCATGTTTTTGTTTTATAAGATATGTTTGTTGTATTCGAAATATTCAGTCGATCCAATGATGTAAACCATTCGCCTTGAAATTGCTTACTACGCCCATGTTTAGTGTTTGAATGAAATTAAAATTTTGGTCAAGTTGTATGAATTAAGAAATTGAAATTGTAAATGCTTTAAAATGTTTATTTGAACCAGAAAAAAAGCTGTACCAGTTCTGTCGTACACAATATCTAAACTGATTTGTAGTGACTTAATATATAGTGTTCTCTTTCTCGCTTGTTAAGTTAGTAAGATTCATAGCGATTAGTTCTTTTGAAATCAACTGTTTCAAGAAACATTTAGAATTGTATTATTTATTCGGTATTTATTGATTGAACACATCTTACATCTGGTTGGGGACAGTCGTTGTTAGGAGTGGTTTATATCCTAACCACGCTATTGTCTATTATCTAAGATAGTTCCTTACCATAACTAGTCAGCCTTGAAATAAATTAAAAGGAAAATAATTAAGTTTAGATGTTGTGTACATAAGAAAAAATTGACACAATTAGTCTGTTGTGTCATTTAATCTATGATTTACGTAGTTTTTATACATATGTGTTTTATTTATTTTGATTTTGTCACGTGTTGCAATTGTTGTTTATCAGAAAGTAGTGAGATAATTCCACATCCATTCCTCAATTAATAGTCTTAAAATAACTTAGATTTGTGAATTGCACCGTATTGTATTATAGAAATAAAACTATGCATAGAGTATAAGCTTAAAATATTTATAAGCTGTGATTTAAATAGATACCTACAAAGGGATCAAAATAAAAATTAAGAAAAAAATGTTTTTTATTTGACTTATAATACCTTTTATAATAATATTTGATAATTTGTGTGTCTTCATTGTCAAAGCTGAGATTGCGCCAAAACAAATAGTGCCCAAAAAGTGCCATTAAGTACAGTCAGAGTAAGAAAACCTCCGTCAGTTTTCAAATTAATTCCTTTATCAAGACTTAAAGATTTCAGTGCCTTTTGAATCTAAACATGAAATCATTACGAAGCAAATGTCATTCTCGATCGGTAAAGCAGATTATCGCTCATACTGAACACGAATGAAGATCTTAAGGTAACCTTTTTTACCCCGACTGTACATGCACATTAGTTGAGTAGTATGACATATGGCGACTGTCATAGCTGTCATCAGATATTTACAGACTGTTAAATATAAGTTGGCGTTCCTGTGGCAGCACCTGCTACACCCTTTGTCTTACCACTTTGTTTTTTTTATCTACCTAGAAAATAATTCTCTACGTCTCATTTTTAATAGATTTTGGGTAAGTTTTCTTAATAAGGGTAAATAAAACAAATAAGATATAAATGAACAAAAACAATTAGTACATTTTTTTGCCACACGCCAACTTACACTTGAGGCGCTATAAATAAATGTCTAACACACTCACAACAGGTATATTATACCTATATTCACAGGCTATAGTTATACGGTTTTTATTTATCTGTTTTAAATACTTTCTGAGAGGTTTAAAATAAAACAACAGATTATCAACAATTACCCGATTATATTTAATATTTAATTTAACAAAAATTATAACCTATACATCTTTGGAATTCTACTTCTACCCGAGTGTTAAAAGATTCAATAATTTGAAATGAGTATTTGTTTAATGGAAATATGTATTTATGTGTCGATTCTGCTGTACACCACATCATGTTTGTATAATTAATTGGGTCAGCGGATTATTGGGCATACCATAGGGACTCAAGCATCACTAACGCAAGGAAAAATAATTAAACACATTGAGAGAAACGACTTCATAATTAGCATATTCTGTGAATAAACAAAAATATATATATATTTAAGCACTTATAAATATTTTTAATGTTCATCTGACGGTGTGTATAAGCAATGAACACCAGAATAAGACCCAATATTTAACATTTCCAATAGATATGTCTAATATATATTTATATTATGAGATGACTATGAAAAAGTAAAAAAGGTCCTAAGGTTAAATTGATCGCTATTATACAGTTTGAAAATGGAACATTTACTTTTTCTTATAATGTTTTTAATTGCACCAATCAGCCAGTCTTATCCCACCATATGGCAACAATGAATATATTTTTTATTGAAATGAGACAAATAAACATTTAATTATCATGTGAATAATATAATGATAACGTGTTATAGAAATATATAAATTTTCACACGTTCATATAAAATAACATTACTATGTACATAATTTAAGTGTATAATTATATATAGTTTTTTATTTTATTGATAGACGTCTGTCTATCTGTGTTCGTACATTACGTATATACCACTGGGTTTTTTTATTATTATGAATGAATTAAAATTTATAAGGATAAAAACAAAATATTTGAGAAATAAAGATCCATTAATAAACATACATAATGAATTATTAATTATTAAACAGTCAAGGAATTCTACTTACATCTAATTAAACTATGACACCATGATATGTAACATAATTATTATGCGATAATTATATTATACAAGCACTCGACTTGATATTTATTCGAATTAAGTTTACAGAATTTTTTATCTGTGCGTCATCAACTGCCAAAAAAACGCGCCAAAATATTCTACAGACATTGAATTAAAAAAAAAGATAGTTTCATATAATTGGAACAAATAAACTAAACAGTTCAGGAATTAATAATTTACTTATAATGTATGAATTTAATCAATTTAGAATATGTATTGAAGGTATCCGGTTAATTTTTCAGCGGCTTCCTAGCTTCGACCATCTCTTCGCTGATCTCCCAAAGTTTAGTTTCTTCTTCCTTGTTGAATGGGTACTTGGAAGTGTACTCGGCGCAGTCCCGGTAAAACTTACCGGTGTGGCCTTCGATGCTGTAGTCGCTCGCACAAAACACCACAGTTTCTGCGCCCTAAAATATTAATTATCTGTCAAAATGTAATAAACAAAATGGCTGCCACAGGACGTCAGACAGACGTATAAATGAAGACAAAAAGTAAAGTATGACGATATAAGAGATCGTGATGTCATTCCCGTGACGGAATATGAGGCGGTTTTTATAAAAAAATGTAGTTGGTTGTTTTTTTTTTGTATACACACATTTTAAATTTTCCCCAAAGCACAGATAATATTGCTATCGAGAATAAAGATGTCATATGTCCCTAAACGCGTATTACATTTAAATAGTTAATTTTTGATATATGTTGGCGAACGATAAAATAGGCCACCTGATGGTAAATAGCCAATTAGGCGTTGGAAGAAATACTAACTATTCCTATCATTGTCAATACGCCACCAACCTTGGGAACTAAGACGTTATGTCCCTTGTGTCCGTAGTTACACTGGTTTACTCACCGTTCAAACGAAATACAACAATACTGTTGTTCGGCTTTCGAATTTCTGATGAGTGGGTGGTACCTACTTACACGCGCTTACTCAATGCGCTACAACCAAATACTTAAAATACAAAGAAAGTAAATAAGTATAGTACTTTGAGTTTAAGAAATGAGGATAGTATGTATATAAGTGTATAACTTTTATTACAATTACATTTTAAAAATAATTAATCACATTACAATGTATGTAATAGTTTTGTACATAAAACATTAATATAATATATCGATATTTTATATATTCTTAAGGAAATTAAAACCCGTCCGACACAACCACCAGAATTACAATAATAAGATAAATCCTCTTTCGAATTCAAAGAAATTTATAAGGTAAATTTGAATGATGAAAAAATTGAGTTAAAAAAGCGCTTTCACAAATAAAATTAATATTACAGACTACTTCTACACTTGTAAGATAATTATGAAACACTATTAATAAAATATTTTTATTAAGACTTTTTTCATAGAATTCTGTACAATGTAAATATGTATTGCGTAATCCGTCTGTAATCTATTTGAAGAACGCTACAAGAATATTGAAGCACAGTATATTAAAAAAAAACTAGGAATTAGGGCTTACCATATAGAAGCCGAGGTATGCAAAGTAATAAAAAAAAATGGAATATGTGTACTGTACTATGTGATTTTTTTTTTGAATCCGCTTCAAGCGATTGCTATCGCTAGAAGCGTATCCAGTAATAGTTAAGTTTGTGTTGCAATAACGAAGCTAAAATTAGCGTAATAAATACTGTGCTTTCATAACAATGAACATTATGCATCGTTAAGTTGCTTTAATGGTGAACTGTTACGGTGACCATAAACATGGAATAACTCGGAATATTGTAAAAAATATGTTATATATTGTTGTTTAATTACCTTTTTAATGAATAAATAATTTATTGTTGGTTTATTTAGAGTGTGGCTAAAATAATTATGCAGTATATGCTTATCTGCTAAGATGGTGTGAATAATAAAATAAAATGCCTTGAAAGATTAGTTAGCAACGAAAGTCAGTATAATAAATACATATATAAATCAGTCAATCGGTCAATTCAGATGTTTCAGATTTGGCAGTATTGTCATTTTCGTTCCTTGGAACGTACCTACAGCAGTTCGTACTGCGTATGATAAGAATTGATTTATATATGACAAGAGTGAGGAAATAAGCGCCTTTGTCTATTTATAATGTCTCCGGCGAATATGAATAAGATTGGGTGCTGTTTCTTTTGTAGTCCTAAACATTACATTTATTTAAGTACGATTAACAAAATGGCTCTAAAATTAACCTACGAACATTTCAATGCGTATCACTACATAAATAATATATAAATATCGAGAAAAATTCTCATCGATATTTGATATAGTTCTTGTATAACCACGTAGTGACCAATTGTTATTTGTCATATAAGCTGACAAAATACATTAAAATACGTCTTCCGTTTAATTATATTTTATTAATTGTTTTATATTTTTATTATTATAAAGTTAAATTAGAATTATCCTGACTGCCAGATAAACATTGTCTATTACCCAGTCTGCGAGACAAGGCTCGCGATACAATCCACACTTATGGTCACCCTACATCTTACACAAGCACAAGTTCTAAAGTTGCTAATGATATTAACAACTTACCTGTTTAGCTGACCTCATGAAGAAGAACGCAACAGGAGCCATCAATATGTAATGGTACCATCTTACGAAATTTCTGAAACAAAAAACGATACATCAAATATATACATTTAGAACCAGAAGTAGGAAGTAGGTTAACCTCTAAAACAATTATCTTTAATTTACAATAACAAACAACCTACCAAAAAAAAAATCAAAATCAAAATAAACTTTATTCAAGTAGGCTTTTATAAGCACTTTTGAATCGTCATTTTACAATTAAGTGAAGCTACCACCGGTTCGGAAAGTAGATTCTACCGAGAAGAACCGGCAAGAAATTCAGTAGTTACTCTTTTTTAACATTTAAAAAATACAACGTCATGTTAATTAAATGCAAAATTTTCAATTAATGTATCCTGCTTGGAAGTCAACAGGTAATTGTTAAATGACGATTCAAAAGCCCACTTGAATAAAGTTTATTTTGATTTTAATTTTTTGATAATGGCGATTCAAATGTGTCAGTCGCAAAACTCCCGCCTTGGTTTTTTTTTAATTTGTGTGACTTGACGTTGATGTTGCTTGTTCATTCCAACAATATATTGTATTTTCTAACTGAAAACATACCTGAAGAATCATCGCGATTTGATTATATGACAATATCATACATATCGTTACATAGTATAGAACACAGTAGCTTACCACCGTTTGTCCCTATGTATGCTTAGATCTTTAAAATTAAAACAGATAGACTTACAGATATTTTTAAACTCTGTAGAATACTTAGTATCAGCTCGCTAGTAGGTAATATATTTTAGAATGTTTACATGAGAAGCGTTAAATTCGTGTAGGCATTCGTAAAATTATATTATATATAAGTCATGTTGCTTTAAAGTAAAGTAACAGCCTGTACATTTCCCACTGCTGAGATAAGGCCTCCTCTTCCATTAGGGAGAGAATTTGGAACATATTCCACGCTGTTCCAATGCGGGTTGGTTGAATGCACATGTGGCAGAATTTCGATGAAATTAGACACATGCAGTTTTCCTCACGATGTTTTCCTTCACCGCCGAACACGAGATGAATTATAAACACAAATTAAGCATATATATAGTGGTGCTTGCCTGGGTTTGAACCCGCAATCATCGGTTAAGATGCTCACATTCTAATCACTGGGCCATCTTAACATGTTACTTTGCATAATACATTTTACGGAAAGCACCGCCAATTAAAAATAAATGTAAAATACCAGTCTGTAAATGTCTTCCGGGCCTTCTCCCTTCTTATAAGTGTTACTAAGAGAGTAGGTAATGAAACTTAGCAGTTATGCTACTATATCAGGTTTTTCTTTTGTTTTTAATATAAAATCAATATAGCGCAGATAAGAGTAACGTGCATAGTGATTATGTGATACAGATAAAATATACACAAGTGTTCACGTGACGTTCATTGAGATAATCTATACATATAATAAAATTGGAGTGTCTGCTTGTAATATTAAAATAGCCCTTTTTAATCAATGCATATGGATGTATACACGGTACATATAGCAAAATAACATTTTTTACAATTTTTGTGTGTCTGTCTCTTTGTTCTGGCTGAATTTGACGAGACTTTCACTGGCAGATAACTGATATAATAGGGAGTAACTTAGGCTACAGTATACTTTTTTTTGTTAAATTCAAACGCGTATAAGGTCGCGGAGACAGCTAGTCTTACATATTCAAGTTAGACATTGTGTTTTGAAAATTGAAGTAGCTTCATGAAACCTCCATTGAAATGCCAATAACGGCCCAATGATGAGAAGTCAAGCAACCCAAAAACCAATGAATTTTCATACGTTTAATTTGCCTTTAAAATTTAGTGGCTTGGTTTGAAAAGGCCCAAAGTACATTGAATATACACATATAAACTACTTTTTACAATTGGAAAAAGATTTAATAAAATAAATAAACCGTAAACATCGTGAGAAAACCTGCATGTGTCTGAACAACTGCCACTCGTGTTAGGATATCGCGGTAGTTCCTACAGGCAGATCATGGCAGTATTTTCTTTATTTTTACTGAACCCCGGATGGGATTAGTAAAACATATTAAAATTCTCAGTAGAATTCCGAGGTTTGGAATTTCGTAATGTTTACTGTTTACACTCCTCTGCCCTGGAATGTACCTACAGCCATTATAGCCACATATATATATTAGCCACAGTACTATACTCTGAACACATCGAATTATCAGGCGAGGAAATAGAGTGCACTTCATGTATTTTTATTTAACTTCTAATTCTAAACATTATATTTGCGACTAGTATCAGTTCCTGTTATAAATAGTATGTACGTCACAACTTCTAAAAACAACTATTATATTTTTACGAAAGTACATTTACATTATCAAATGCAAATTGAGATGTTACATTAAATATAAATGCGCCGTCTCAAAACTAACAATGCCGGCTAACGTGTATTTATTTGAGAAATCGTTATGCTACATTATGGATAGTTCGACTGATTGAGTAATTAAGACTTGAAAATGTATTATTCCTGGCCCCGGTTAATTCGGCACCCTTTGTAATCCGACACGTCTAATATTATTGAATATTTTTTTACAATCTTGATAATGCATGATTGTGCAGGTTACCTGTGCTCCACCACTATTGTGCACGACGAATTATGTGTTTATTTTGATTGCTTAGTTTGAATTTATCTATTATCTATCACTTATTTATACTTCATATTATAACACAGAATCTTATCATTAATATGATAGATTTGTCGGATTACAATGTAGTCTTTTATAAAAATAAAATCCGGAATATTAGGGGTCTTACTCTTAGGCAGTGGGGTATTCTATAATCCGACAATTTCGATAGTCTGACACTGTCCTACAAAACGTTTATCGGATTACCGGTGATCCACTGTTATCAAATAAACACTGACATATAGTATATTACATACGCGAATGGATAGAGTAAGGAATGAGTACATAAGAGGATGTTTGAAGTTGCACCGTTAACCGAGAAGTTATGGGGATACTGGCTGTTATGGGCATGATATGCAGAGGAATGAGAAAGGGAAAGACCAAAGAAACGATGGATGGATTGTGTAAAAGCCGATATGACTGGAAAGTCAGACAGAGGAGTATGGAAGAAGATTTGCTATGTCAATTCCAAATACAATTGGGAAAAGGGCACGAGGAAGTTGATGATGATATAGTATCAATGATACACGATGTAGACAATCAATTACCTGAATAAATTAGTGTAGCAGAATCCGGGGCAGCAGGCATTAACATCAACCCCTTCGCTCATCAGCTTGGCGGCCAGGCCGCGTGCGAAATAAACATTCATCAGCTTCGAATTACAATAGCCCGCGTTGTGACGGCCGCCCTTTCCTCTCTTCGCTTCTTCAATTTCAGCTCTTAGATTCAAATCACCAAAGTCCAATTTACCTTTTTCATGTAATGTCGATGACACTATGACGACTCTAAAAATGTTCCAAGCACAATTTATACATAGTTTAATATATCCTAGTATATACATTGTAAATGCGAAAGTTTCTGAGGATGTATGTATGTTTGTTTCACGAAAAATTTACTGAACGGATTTAGTAGAGTATGAAATTTTACAGAAATATAGGCTAAAATTATTTTATGTTATTTTACCGTTAGTTTATTTTATTTTTGTCATAATATAACCATACATATCAAATACCTGTGCAAAGCTGGGGCGGGTAGCTAGTTATTAATATAATATAACGTACAGGCAGTCCTCAACTTACGTCGTTTTAAGTTACGTCGAACAATATTTCGACCCTATTCCTTAAGCACAATCAATTATTTCGTTTTCTGGCATAAGAGAATTAACTTGTCGCGAGGTCAATGACACAGCAAGAAGAAAAATCAAAGCAATCTTAATGTCTCGACTTGCGACGAATATTTCGAGAACCAAAATGCCGTAAGTACCAGGAATGCCTGTGATTCTTTGCAAAAAATACAAAACTTATTCATTCTGTTACTTATGTATGTTATGTAGTAACAATTTTGACATACAAAATACAGACTATTTTGGAAATTCATAAGAAACTGATAACTCAAGATATAGACTTTACAATTAAATTGAGACAACTCAATTTAATTGTAAAGCTGATTATTTTCCTTTCATCTTTTTGTCAGTGGAATAGACATATGCACTGTATATATAATGGCTATATATAGATTTAATGGTATATGCTATATCAGCTAAAACATTATCGAAAACATTTGTTCAATTTGAATTATTATTAAATTTATTTGAACAAAGAAACTAGATTATGCTATTATTAGTTACAACAAAACAATTTACTTTGTTATAATGTAATGCTAGTGAATTTATATTCGAACCTATTTATATATAATTAATTCATGTGTGTGTTATAATTGTTTACTAATAAATTAAGAGACATCTATGTAATTATGTCTATCTGAAATAACTGCCAAATCAATTACATAAAAACTATATAAAAAAAAATACAGACAAATTGATAACCTCCTCCTTTTTGAAGTCGGTTGAAAATGCAATAAAGTAATAAGAAAAAAGATCATACATACATTTTGTGGGGACTGTATATTTTGATCTTTTTAACTATGTAACAGATTTCAATAAAATTTTCATCTATAATCAGAATAATGTATAATATGTGTATGTTATAGTAGAGAAAAGATAAAAATTTCAATTTTTCAAGTCAGAAGTTATAATAATGCTTTTTTTTTTAAGTTTTTTTTATCTAAAAATTTGGGAAGTCAAGACAGGAGTTAATATATAAAGCATTTTTACTGGCCTTTAATATATATGCAAGAAGTGTGAATGTCTTTTTATTATATATTTCAGATAGTTTACCTGCTTGGTGATGCTTTCTTCAATAAATCAATAAGTAAGTTTGTGAGATAGAAGTGCCCCAAATGGTTAGTTCCTATGTGTATCTCAAAACCTTCTTTTGTTTTCTGATCCTGTTTCAGTGGAACTGTGACACCGGCATTGTTGATTAGAACATCTATTTTGTAGAAACCAGCCTTTACTACTTCAACAAACTTCTCAATTGATTCAAATGATGCAAGATCTAATTGCATGGGAATCTGTAAAAAATATATTCAATATAATATATAAGTAATATTAAGATTTTATACATGATATTTACTAACATTATTTTGTTTTGGCTTTTTGTTGTGTTTCATTTGCTTTTAAATGACATATGACTACTTAAATATTCATAAAGAATTTTATTTCTGTGCTTACCAGTTCGCCCCCTATGGGTTGCTCTTTTCTTATTTCAGCGATTGCTTGTTTTGCCTTATCAATATCTCTACAAGCAAAAATAACTCGCGCCTTCCTCTTCACAAGAGCTTTGGCTGTCTCCAGGCCTATCCCGCTGTTCGCTCCAGTAATGAGGAAAGTTTTACCTCTCAAGCAAGTATTGCTTACACATTTAGCCCAACTTCTTGATCTCCACTTACGTATTAATCCTAATGCAACTACGACGGAAATAGGCACAGCCGTGTAAATAACGTATGAGGACACCATTTTAAATCAAATTTTTTTAAATAGATTATTTTTAAAATTATGCTTATAAGAAACGAGTGCACGTTAGTTTCGTAACTAGAGTGCAATAAAAATAAAAATTACGTTTTCCGCTCTTCGGACAGAATCCAATGGAAACATTTGTGTAAATGTCAAACTAATGTCAAAGTCAAAGGTCAGAATTTCGTTCTGAAATTATACGAAGATGTTATTTATGTGACATTGGCGAAATAATCTGTGTCCTGTCGGTACAATTGAAAGCCGTTAAACTAAGAATTTAATTGAAATTATTCATCTACTTTCTTATTTGACGCATGATCACATATTCTCATTTAAAGAAGAATGGTACTTCTTTTTAATTAAATAGACATCAACATTTAAAACCCTTATAAGCATCTAGAACTAATATTAATTAAATCGCCTTTTTTATCACGTTTTTTGATAAGATTACACTGCTTATAATTGTTGTCTTTAATTAATTAGCGAATTAAGTATGTCATTATCTGATATTGAATCTGCGATTTATATGTTTTATGAATCTCGAGTAATAAGGAGCCCACGTGGGCCCGTGGTTAGAACAAGTACTTATACTATTGAATGTCCATGTGGTAAATTTTGTATTTACAATTTATTTTTGGCGGTGAAAGAAATCTCCAAGTGTTTAATTTTAATGAAATTTTACCACATACATCCTCAAATCTGCATCAGAGAAATGTGGTGGAATTAGTGCCAAAGCTTTGCCCAGGAGGCCTTAGCCAAGCAATGGGACATTTATATATTACCACCAAATGTCAGAAGAGATAATAGCAAACAAAAAGTAATGTAGCAATGGACTGAAAATTGATTGAGATTTGATTAATATAATCTATCTTTAATTTGTAACCAGAAATGTTTGATTGTAAATAATACACACGTAATAATATATAATATCATTTCATCACATCATCAATATTATCTGTGGTTATTTCACATAAATAAGGATTTATTTTTTGTATTTTAGTTTAAATAAAACAATAAATAGCCGCACTGTTTATTTGAAATACATCATAGGGACAACTAGATAAAAAAATCTATATAATACCAGACTATGAAACACAAATGATATGGTAACAGTATGAATATATCAATATATGAAATATCTTTTCACGAGGCATTTAATTATAGACATTACAAATAAGTACAGTAAGAGTTTAAATTGTCTAAAATATGTATTATCATAACATTAATGGAATGTTTGAAGAGCTTTATTTTTAACAACACATGCAAGAAAGTAGCCAAGTTGGGACAAGGATTGTCATTGTGGCTTCATTCACAGCCCATTTTGGATGCCGTAATAAGTATCCGAATATTAATTTTGTTTATAATACATACATAAATATTACAGAGAAGTACTTTTTTTTCGTTTTCTCTGTCTTCGACCGCCCGCCCGCATCCCGTTGAAGCAAATTCTGGCTATGCCCTTTATTCATAGACAATTTATTAGTAGAGAAATATTTAAATAGTTTTTATTTTTTATCGTTATTTAGACATATTGTAAACTTTCAAAATAAAGCCCTAAGATACAATGTGCCACGCATAATTGTTCATAAATTTATTAGCGATAGCTTATAATATGACTTTAGGCGAGGCACGAAGCACCCATATTGTTAGCTCGGTCCAATATTTGTATCATCTAGCATAGCCACACATAAGAACACAGATTGTATAACTTCACATAATTGCCATTTTTTAAAATCTAGACTAAATATGCGTATAAAGAACTCATTTTGTAAATTGAACACCTCAATAATATGACAACAATAACAATATCTGAAATATAATAACATAAAAGGATAAACATTATTCTATCTAAAAAGATATAATAATTATACAATATGAGTTTGCTATAATATAAAAACTATTAATATAATGAATGTATTATTACGCAAAAATATTAATGGAATTAAATAGTCTTTTTGTTTTGCTTAAATGCTTATTGTATATTTTTTTAAATTTTATAACATGTTATTATTATTCACTAATCATAGTTAACAAATGCGGTAAATGTTAATAAAGCAGCATCTTACAGACCTCATAAGTATATTTTCGCTTGTTTTTATCTGTATTTTATTTTTTTACGCCAACTATAATATTTTTTGTCTCATATTCATAGTTTTTTTTCAAATCTAGTTCTGGTATTAATTTTAAAAAGGTATTTCTTAAATTTTAAGCACACATTAATAGTTAATAAGTTATTAGTAGGTTGGCACTATTAATCAAGATTATAATAATGTTCATTTGTGCCGCATTATTTTAACTGTAAATGTTAATATCAAATGACAGATGGGTGACAATTATCAATGATTAATACATGTAAATGATTTTTAACTTACATTTACAGACCACATAACAGTCTGTATTCAGCTCTTATAAAATATAAAGTGCAAGATTCAAACATTTGAGGCATTGCTTCTATTTTTCCATATAACTGTCATACTGTGTCTAACGACGTTATTACATATAATTGAATTAATAATAAGTAAAATTCAAAATGAAATGAATATTTCAATCATTAAAAAGAAATAGTAAATATTTTTCAACAATTATTAATGAATTAAAGTTTTATTTTTAAACATAACTATAAAAGCTTATAAGCTTTGTATAAAATTTCTAAACTATTTATGAAAAACTTTAGGAATTTATTTAGGTTCTGTTTTTTATTTTAATATTCTTAATAAAGTATTGTCAAATTTTAAAACGATGCGTTATATAAAGTCCAATCTTTTGGCAAAAATTATAATAAATTTAAATTGGAATTTGCGCTCAACCATTTTATTGCTCTAACGCAATTGTAGATTTTCTAAGCAACAACACCAAATGTTACAATAAATTATTTATAACAAATAATATATATTTAACTAAACTTCAAGCTATTTCAAAGGCAATTTTTATTTCTCTATTAATTATACTATTAATATATTTATTAAGAAACTATTCAATAATATTTGTCTTTTAATAAACCCGCGTTTGAGTCACGAATTCGTTTTTTATTATAAATTTTTCAATTCGTGATCAAACCAGAAGGCTCAAACGCCTCCTACATTAAAGATTTAAGAAAATTGTATTTAATAAATATAAAGAGAACATTCAACATCAAACCACATACGAGATTCATAAAACGTTGTCAAGAAGGGAATATCAAACGATCAGCAAAAATCTTAGACAATTTCTCATAAGAATACAGCTTTGAGCGATGTTATTCTTCTTATAAAAATCCAGCGGAAATATGTACAATACCCTCGATGTGAAACGGGTATACCTTAAAGATCACATCGGCGTCGACAGCTGATGTTTTGAACGGTCGACGCCGACGTCCACCGTGACCACCTTCCCGTCAACGGGAGTGCTGTCCGTATCGTTGTCGGGCATAATCACGCACACGAACGACTTGCCACTGGTCGCGTTGCGCGGGTATATGGTCATCGGGATGAATCTATCGCTCGTGCCGTCCACGTAGGCAGCCAGCCTCGAGTACACCTCGGGAAAGTGCTTCTTCAGAACCACGCCTCTACTGTCCATCTCATTTATAATATTCTTAAAACATATTTCTCTGAATTTGTGCGCCGTCGCCGCGTTTTTCTCGCCAGCGTTCGTCAGCTTCGACGTTAGGATGAGAGTTTCCCGATCCTCGGGCGTACCCTTACTATCTCTTCGGTTTCGCTTGCGATTCTGTTCCTGTATCGCCGAGGATACGGACTTGCTGAGACGCAGTTTGGCGCACCTCGATACCATCTGTCTTTCCCACTTGACGGCCCCCTTCGTTGGCACTTCGCTGATAATACACACAGCGACGTATAATATAACTCTCGTTTCAGGGTTGTACGCCTTGCACAGTTTTACCACTTCGGTGTACAATTCAGCACCCATTTCGTTAGGTTGGAGGGATGTCCATTTCACGAACTCCGGCTCGCTCAAGTACTGGTAGCCGTGGATGGTGAACTTTTCCGCTGCTTCGGGACTGGTGAAGAAGATCTTCACGACTCCTCTTCCTTGTGCTAAATATCCTTTATGAGCTATTGTACTGATTTGGTGCAGGGAATTGACGTCTTCCTTTGCCGCTGAAATTATCTGCCTGCACAGCGTGCTCGCTCGCGAATGTAGACAAACTTTCCTGTGCTTCTCCCAGTGAGCTCGCCTGCACTCCTTGGAGCAGTACATCGTCGTGCAGTTGTGGCAGGTTTTGTAATGTCGTTTGGCGTCTGCCTGCGGTGCGCGGGAGGAACATTTCGAATATTTGCATTTAACGAAACCTTCGTCGGTGCTGTTTTCGGTTTGTAAGGAAGCGAGGGAGGTTTTGGAATCGTGATGAGTGAGGTGGTGATCGGATCGCAGGGCTCCGGCGTCGAGGCTCGTGCGGCGGTCTAGGGAAGCACTGTGATGGGCGAATGGCTCACTCCTCCTTCGAGAGTGCTCGCCCTGAGCCGACCTCGAACGTCTGGATTCTTGCATCGTTACCGGAACATCAACTGTATCCGTCCCTGCAATATCGATAAATTAATAATATAAATGTTATTATAATTCGAATAACTTCAAAGACTCAGGACCATTTTTGCAAATAAACATAAATCTTGAAATCAAGTCAAGATGCTACACGACAATACAGCATGCTCGGGGGACTATACATGTTCTAATCTATTACAGGGAATCATGCAAAACTCACAGTGATGACGAAGATTTTTTTAAAGAAAGTTTTATTTATCTTACAGAATAGGGTTATCGGAAGAAATTGCGTAAATATTCGGAGAAAGGTTGAAAATGTGAAAATTATTAAAATACCTTATTCCCGCTATACATCCGTGTAGTGGCATCATTTTTGATTCATTTTAACCGACTGTTCAGAAAGCGCAAGGCATGATAGTCACACAGTGGACAAAAAATGCGTGTTAAGGTAAGACAAATATAAAAAATTGGAACGGCTTTGACTTACATATCGTTCCTACCTGCTCGATCGTGGTCGGGACTCGGGTCGGTGAAGGAGCTGGGCCCCTCGCTGGGCGGGCTGATGAAGCGGGAGGCAGGGGAAATGCTGCTGTGCCCACTACTGGCTAGCTGTTCATACCGTGGACTCTGGAAGAGTTGGGAGATGGGTAGTATCGAATTTTACCTCTACCTCTATTTTTTTGGTATTCTTTACTTGTTCCTCTATTTTCTTATTCTCTATAAGACGTATTTGTAAGAACATAACGTAATATTGTAGGTTGGAATTATTTTACTTATTTAAGTACTTTTATTTAAGTAATGTATACCTTTCCACCTAACAGATAGTAAGGACTCGCTGATTTCCTTGGACTTGGTTGAGGAGTCGGTATCCTCGTTGGTTGAGAAGGGAGGCCAAGAAGAGAGTCCAAAACGTCTTCAAGGGTCGTGGATCCCGGGGAAGGCCTGGTTATACCGAGGTTTAAGGAACGCTGGGAATCTTGCCAGTCTGTAATTATGGAATACGTCAGTTACGGCTAGTTGGTTTTTAGCACTATATTTCCATTTTTAAATTATTTTATTTGAAAAAAATTTTACGAACGTGGAATTTATAAAGGTTTTTTATTTATTAATATCGATATCAATATTTTAATAAGGGGATTTTTAATTATAATATATTAATGATACAGGGTTAAAGAAAAGCTTTAAAATTGAAAATTTTAAAATTATATAATTGGCTATAGAAAAATCTAAAATAATATTGAAAATAATATAAAACGTAACTTTAGTAAGCATTAATTATAAAAAAAGACTATAACAGGTGCAGTAAAACAGGACGATGTGATTTTCTAATTTCAAAAAGTAATATGTACTTACCATGGTTGTTTTTTTTTTTCATTTTTTCCATTTATAATCGAACACCTTTTTAAATAATTAAAGTAACTACGATCTCAATAAGTCATCCCTAGGTATACTCTATACTACCACGAAAAAAAAAACTAATACAGTAACGAAAAACTTCACAGAAATAAAAATAAAACAAAAAGAAATTAAATAAAACTGAATATATTTAATAATCATTATAAGTAATGTTTAACTTAAAAGGTACATACAATGATTTAAAATGTAATGGAGACATACACAAATCTATAACGGTCACAAATGATTTGAAATTTACCGAGATTCTCTATACTTTATATATCTATGTCTACGTATTAATTTACATTTTTAGGTACTATTTAAAGTTGATGATTGTGTAGAGAGCTAATGAATTAAAATGATAACTAGTTGCATATTCAAAATGGCGTCAGATATTTACCATTTACCACATAACATATGATTCTAGTACAAGTAATTCATAACCAGAGCACAGACTAAAAAGACTTTGTCACAGATAAAAAATAAAACTGTATTGATTGATATTCGTAAAATAAGTCTATTATCGTTGATTAAATTATAATCGGGGCGTATTTTCGGATTTATATTTCGGCTGTGCGAATTTTTTACGCGAAATGTTAATTTCTAACCTAATCAGAACCTGTATAATTTACTCAGGGACATTTAGCCCCAAACATAAATTACGAGGTGATTTAAGTAGAAGGAACTTGGTTTTATGAGACTTCAGTCTATGTCACTTCTCACCACCACATAATATCATGGTTCTGATAACTGTCGCCTTGTGGTATACATTTATTTATATTATATTCAGGCATTGTAATGTTATATATTTGAAGTTTTGTGACTAATGACTAAAATATAAATGACGATGAAAATTAAATAAGGCATAAGTAGTTAACAGGAAATTAGCACCTAATATTATATATGTGATATTGTATTTACAAAACTACTAATTATTCACTAGCATTAAAACTAATTAATATAGATTTGCATTAACATAATAAACACACAAACAAAATAATTTACTCTGTACATTTTATGATAAAACAATTATAAAAAACTGGTTTCCTCGTCAGATTTAAATCAAATTACAATTATGGCATTAAAATATTATCTATTGACTATTTCATTAAATATATAGATTGTGTAAGCATTGTGGATTGAAAAAACATGTACGATAAGTTTGATTGCTTTACAGCGTACTCTCAAACCATAAACAAAAATAAAAAGTAGAAATGCATATTTATTACAAAAAAAAAAAACAAAAAGTAAATAAGCTTGGCGGGTTCCAGTCGTCATAAAATGGTCAAATATATTTCTTTACAATATGTCAATAGACTAAATAAATAGCTCCCGCCATTAAACATATATAAATATTAAATATGATCTATAACTTCTCAAGCCACTACAAGCCAGTGCTCTTTGCGTAAAAACTGCTCTCGCTCATATAACGAATGTGTCCAAAGTGCAACGATACTACAAAATATACGTATATAATGGTCCTGAGTCTTAAATACAGACTATAAAGCTCAATTACACAACATTTTACAAAATGAAATCCTACAGTTCGAAAACTTTACGATTTCATTCCACAGATAACTAAAAACATAGAACAGCACAAAAATTAACGCACAGAGTATTAACATAACATAAAGTTAAGGACACTGCAGGTTTAGATCTCGAAGGCTAAATGCATAAATTCCGTTCGGAAGAAGTGAACAGTTCAGGTACTAAATAGATAACACTTTTCAACAAAGCACGGACTCGACTGGTTCTTTCCAGCTGTATGCTATACATTGCCGTTTCGTGGAGGGAATGTCGTTTGGATCAGTTATCAAAACCTGCAATGTACGGTGTAGCGTGGTCACGCTCGCTCACCGGGCGCCGCGCGGTGCTCGAGGCGGAGCGATGACGGCGGGCGCGGGTGGGGAGGGGGGAGCGCTTCCGTCACCACCAGCGGAGTCTGAGGCGACTCTAGAGGCTTTGTACCTGCAACGGATTTATTTGAAGATCGACTATATTTATCAGTCTAAGGAAGCTTTGACGTATAACTACATCATTATCATTATATATAACAAAATAAATGAAATTGATGGTTTGTAACATATTTTTGGTCCATAAAGTCATTAGCCGTAAAGAAGCAATAAAATAAAAATAATTTGTAATATACGGACTACTCTGGTAATATTGACCATGTATTGTAAATGAAGTAATTGAAAAATATATGTCATAACATATTACAACTTACCAACAAACGAACTCTCCAGCCAATACAACTTCTGACTGGACCGCGGCGAGGGTTGCCGGTCCACGTCTCCGTTGGCCGGCTCCAAGCCCGACACGTAGTGCACTATCGCGGACGTGACCTCTTTGATCGAAGATTGGATCTCTTCAGATGCCTTTGCTGAAGCTGTCTGCTGAAGAAGGGATGAAGCTAGCCTGAAAATTAGAATATTTATGATTAATTGATCTTTATAGGTTTTCTTTAAACTATTAGTCGCCCAACGCACAACAACATACAACAGCAGCCTGTAATTTCCCACTGCTGGGCTAAAGGCCTCCTCCCCCTTTGTGGAGAAGGTTTGGAACATATTCCACCACGTTGTTCCATTGCGGGTTGGTGGAATACACATGTGGCAGAATTTCTATGAAATTTGTCACATGCAGGTTTCCTCACGATTTTTTCCTTCACCGCTGAGCACGAGATGAATTATAAAGACAAATTAAGCACATGAATCAGCGGTGCTTGCCTGGGTTTGAACCCGCAATCATCGGTTAAGATGCACGCGTTCTAGCCACTGGGCCATCTCGATTCAACGTAGTGAAGAATAAAGTATTTGTCACTGGTTTTTTCTCCAAATGTCGGATAAGCTATAAGATTATTGTTAAGACCCGCTTGCTAAGTGTTTGAATGCAAGGAGAGGTGTACGTGTTAAAGTCGTAGGCTTTAGATATAAATTAAAAGCATATGTCCACTTTGGGGTTAAACTAGCTTCACATCTAACTTTATTAAATTCATTTTATCAGGTTTCGTGATTTAGCCGTGCAAGTGTTATTAATAAAAAGAGTTACTTTCAAATTTATAACATTTGTATGGATAGTTATGTAATGGTTGCAATATTTTGCTGATAACTTACCTTTCGTGTGGCGTCCTTGGTGTGGT
Organism: Vanessa cardui; assembly: GCF_905220365.1. Lineage (NCBI taxonomy): Eukaryota > Metazoa > Arthropoda > Insecta > Lepidoptera > Nymphalidae > Vanessa > Vanessa cardui. The sequence continues at coordinate 3,244,711 of NC_061124.1, forward strand.
ATTTAGACGTTCCTGACTCCTCCAGCCGAGGTAGGGCTGTCGTGCACTGAAGGAAGACCTGGTAGAAGGGGAGCACAGCGGACTCGTGCCTCGGATGCTGCTACGTGTTGAAGAGCACGGTGAAGTCTGAAAGTAATAAGATATTATTTTTATGAACTCTGGATTTATTTTCATTTAAAATTTTTCTTTAATGAACTTGTGTTTTTTATGAGAGCCGAGATGACCCAGTGGTTAGAACGCGTGCATCTTAATCGATGGTTGCGTGTTCAAGACCCAGGTAAGTACCAATAAAGATTCATGTGCTTAATTTGTGTTTATAATTCATCTCGTGCTCGGCGGTGAAGGAAAACATCGCGAGGTAACCTGCATGTGTCCAATTTCATAGACATTTTGCCACATGTGTATTCCACCAACCCGAATTGGAACAGCGTTTTGGAATATGTTCCAAACCTTCTCCTCAAAAGTCCTTAGCCACTAATAGTGGGTAAGTGGGTAATTTACAGGCTGTTGTTGTTGTATATATCTTAATAAAGATATTCGCAAATAAACTAACTTGATTCGAATTGAGCCGGCTCGTCGACCACCTTCCAAAGCTGGTGGTGTGAGGAGATAGCTGTGGCGGAGGCGGCTGCGCGTTCGCGCCGAGACTGCCGAGCGATGTTGTTTTAGAGTTGAGGCCACTCCAACGGGTCGCTGACGCCGAAGCGTCAGATAGTCTCTTGCGGAGGAGAAAGCCCTCTCGAGGGGCTGGAGCATTTTTGTACCTGAAATAAAAGTTCAGTTTTATCCATCACGACCTCCATCGAGGAGTGTGTACACTGGTTTTCATGCGTACGCCACTCGGTTCGGTTTTGATTCCTTGCCGAGTCAATGTAGAAAAAGTTTATTACATTTCTATGTTGTTTGGGTCTGGGTGTTTGTGGTACCGTCGTTACTTCTGATTTTCAATAACACAAGTGCTTAGGATGCATTAGGGTTCAGAGTAATGTATGTGATGTTGTACAATATTAAAAAATATATAAATATATTTATTTATAGAAATAACTGTGCAATATTCTGATATTGAAAGTTAATTACTGTGAAAAGGAAAAGCGAGTGAAATGCATCACAGATTTTATTGTGACCAGTTCGTTTAAAATATAAAACTAGCGAATTACGTAAGTGAAAGGTCAGTCAATATACCAAGAGCGCATTTTATCTTTACATCAACTTTCAATATAATTAAGTCTTGTCTATTGAGATGGCCTAGAAAATGTTTCTATAGTCTTTTTTTAATTAATTTATCAACAAATTCTTTAACTAATTGAAACATTGTATTATTATATATTTAAATGTTCCACAAGATGAATCACTACATAGTATAAAACAAAGTTGCTTTCTCAGTCCCTATATCCCTATGTATGCTTTAATCTTTAAAACTACACAACGGGTTTTGATGCGGTTTTTTTAACAGATAGAGTGATTAAAGAGGAAGTTTTAAAGTGATGTCTTAATTTTTTTTTGCGCATAGTTGCAAATTTCGCTAGTTTATTCTTAAATTCTTTGTATGAAATAGCTCTAGCGAAACATTAGCAGTGTTGTTCATTAAGTCATGTACGCATTTTACAGTAGGAATAATTAATGCTTCGTTAATTTTAATAAACCATTTAAACTGTGCACGACGATGAGCGTGTGACACTGTTAGCTAGATAACATTGAAAAAAATATTTTCTTTACCACTCAGTTTGATTTTTTTAAATAATATACTTCTAAAATGATTAAATGTTTCGTCTGTGTAGTAGTATTTTTATAAGTTTAGATTCGTCAGTTTTGTCAAGGATTTCTCATTAGCTGAATCGAAATCGCACACATTTCGAAAAGCACATGAAGTTGGCACTGGTCTATTTCCAGGCGTGTGGATTTTCCGTTTCATTAGATTATGAGTGAGATAATACCGCAGGCACCCACACTGTTGCACGTTTCACCCACACTATTGAGTCTCCTGTGTAGTTTGCTTGTCTTTTGTCAAAATTAGTTTCATTGACAGCTGCAGCTTTGAATTGTTTTTTTTTTTATGTACAGGCAAATATACATCGGCGGCGTTAAAATAATAACTATTCCTTAAATTGTCAATATGCCACGAACCTTGGGAATTGAGATCTTATCTCCCTAGTGGCGATATTTACACTGGCTCACCCATCAAATGTGAATACAACTAACAGTGAATGTAGAACGAGCGACTACAAGCCGTACAGCTAAACACATCAATTGTTTTTTTTTTTTTTAATTTATGGTATAGGTTGGCGGATGAGCAAATGGGCCACCTGATGGTAAGTGGTCACCATCGCCCATAGACAATGACGCTGTACGGAATATTAACTATTCCTTACATCGTCAATGTGCCACTAACCTTGGGAACTAAGATGTTATGTCCCTTGTGCCTCTTACACTGGCTCACTCACCCTTCAGTAGTATTGTTATTTGGCGGTAGAATAACTGATGAGTGGGTGGTACCTACCCAGACGGGCTTGCACAAAGCCCTACCACCAGTAAGATGTTATAATTTGGAAGTTATTAACATTATATGTAGAAATGAGGGAATTTGACTAACAGAACGTAAATAATTATAATAGAATAGATATCTAATAGTTCTAAATGTGTCTATTTATATAACATACCATTCCGGCACATTGAGTTTCTGCAGTGACCTCTGGACCCGCAGTTCGTGCTCCGAGAGCACGCGGTCGGAATTCTTCTGCAACTCGTTTTCTGGAGGCTGTAACAAGACGAAAATATTAATTAAAAATTATAATCAAATTAATACAGTTACTCTATTTAAAAAAAAACTACTTACGATAACATTTGCATAGCATATGTCATAAAAGAAACATTAAATAACGCATTAATAAATAATTAAAGATGATTTTCTAATAATGATGTATATTAAGTTAATTATAAACAATTATTAATTATAAGATAGAGTTATGTAATAAAATACGAACGAAGTAACTTTATGCTCATTGTAGCGGAAAATTTACAAAATTTCTTCGTCATTCGACGCTGTACCGTAAAATATTCGATACAGTGCCGGGTCAATGTGCGCGATATTAGGTTTTAATAATTCAACGTTTTCGTTATTTAGATTTTCTATTGAAGACGAATCACGAATCTGTTCTTTGATTTTTAATGACTGGAGTAATTTATTAACAGCGAATTTGGCGTAAGCCGCGTCATCGTCATCGTCCGATAAATCAGATATACTGGTATTTAAATAATGTGATTGACTGATTAGGTTTTCATTGTTCAGTGATTCTCTACTTTTTAACACGCTCTCACTTATTCCACACATATTCATAATTTCCGTCCAAGAAATGAAACAATCCGATTCGATTGTCATTTGATTTGATTCGTATATTTCATTATCTGTCGTCTCCATGAAACCCGACACTCCATAAATAGTTTCGTACCAAGATTCGAATTCATCTAAATCAGAAGAAAGTGACCTATCATCGATAGACATCGACTTTTTTAATGTAGATGTTCGAAGATTTGTTTCTTGTTCATTGCTGAGTCTATCGTTTGCAAAATCAGCATAATCTGGTATATCGATATCTTCCATATCTTGAGGTTGCGGTTTGATAACGTCATTGTGTCCATCCTGACAGATTGAGTCGTCGTCCACTGTCGGAGGCGGTGGCACATTTTCGATCAAGCGTTTAAAGAAATCACGAACTCTTTCATCGTTATCTTTAAAACTTTTCGGTATATTTTCTTTATTTTCTCTATTAAATGAAGTAATCCGTTTAGTAACATTATTGGTGAGAGAATTATTGTTAACAGATTTCGCACTTAATGCCGAATTCGAAAAGTTTCTTCTTTCCGATTCAAACTTTCTTATGCAAATCTTTGACTTCCATTCCTGATGCTTGTTTTTAAAACCGGTAACAGTGAATGAGATTTCATCTTCTGATTCGCTTCTCGGAATTTCTGGATACTTCGCGTAGTATGTATCCCTAGAAAGAGGCTTCGAGTAAATGTGTTCGGGTTTCACATCTTCGAAGGGTTCCATTTCTTGCGTAATCCATACAGTATCCAGACATTGCCAGAATTTGTTTCGCTGAAGGATTTCTTCGGTTGTAAGAAGCACAATCGACACCATATTTACTAAACACGTTACTCGTACATAAAATATATATATAGACTGACTACCGGAATGAGTTAATATTCTCACTAGATTTAGAAATCGTTAAGAAAAGTAAATATTTACCGAATAATAATATGTTTCGGTAAGATAATAAATGTCTTACATATTTCACTAATTGATTTGTTTATGAAAACTGGCCGTATCTTTATTTGATCTATAAATAAATCGAGGAGTACGTCAGTATCGTTTATCAAAAGATTACATGTGCCGTTTCTTTGCTGTTAGTACTTTGTACTTTATATATATTTTCATATATCTAAAATTTTTAATAAAATGTACTTGTATTTGTGCAAAGGTTAAACGACCTTGACTTTATTTGGTATTGGACTCACCCTAACGTCAGATGAGGCGAGAAGCGCACAAGGCCCGAGTAATCCTACGGTTTCCCAGCAAGTCATGTTCACGAAAAACTTTTCCACAACAGGTCTGTCCTTTATGAACTACTTCTTCGTACTGATAGTACTATCATGTATTGCACTAGTGACTTCATAATAGATTACGTAAGTCTTACATTACTAATATCTGATACCTAATTAATTTTGAGAAACAAATAAAGCATCTACACAAAGCGGAGCCGCCGAGAGGAAGTAAAGCAAGCTGCAATATCGAAGCGGAAAGCGCTTTCCAATCAAATCAGCACAACGTCGCTTATCGAACGTCAAAATCGAATTACGAGACTGAATCGGAGCGCCCTCGGCGCTTCGGTGCTTATGGTCGCTCGGCGGCCGGTGGTGGAGGCTGCTTGATCTGGCATGCGGGGCTCGGTCGGTCACGCGAGTTCGCCTATGCGGCGCTCCTCATCTTGAGGTAAGTGTTTGCAAGACAGGTGGCCGCGGCGATGCCTCCCGCCAGACTGAGGTACGATTCTTGTCCTTGGGCTTTGCGCATGCGTTCACACACCCTTACTACCAATTTCTGTCTTCAACAATGCGTAGAAACGTCTCATTGCAATGATGGCACACGTCCTTTCAGTTGAGCTTTTCAGTTGAAAATACTGCACCTCAGAAGGAGTATTGCTCCTTTGTCCATTGTCTTTTTTCATTTGCGGTTGTTAGTTTTCCTATGGGGATAACAATGGCATTCCCAGCGCGAGTCTTTAATACCTCTTAGTTTTAAAGTTTACGATTTGTACTCGCTCAAAAGGGAAGTCGGGAATTAATTCACGTTGACATTTCAGAAGTTTATACGGGCTTGTATTGGTTTTGAGGGCGTGGCATCGCGTGACATACCTGACCTCGAATATCCTTGACTTCATGAATAAGGATATCACGTGTAATAGAAATTGCCTTTTATACACGCATTACATTGTGTAGTTTCGTTTTGGTATTTCAAGTGATGCGGATGCTATATCGTAAAGATTATTATTTATTCTTTGACATTTTCCTTATTAGTATACATCATAATATGAGCGTAAATAACAATATTCTTAATCGTTGTATGTAAACAGCTTTAATTATTAGTATACAAGTAATATAAATTATCTCTGTCAATAATCAATATAGCCGTGTATATATTTGTTAGGTACATATGTTATGAATGTTATATAAAAATGTGTGTCATTATTTATTTCAGTAACAGCGTAATTATGTTAACGACACACAATTTAGAGTTAATACTATTTCAAATTCGTTTCGTAAAGGGCAAATAAGGTTGAATTCGAAGTAATTTAACATAGATTTATATTTACGACATACTAAAATGCGTGTTACGACTTACGAGTCACGAACAACAATTTTTTCACGTTTTTATTTGACTGAAAATCAATACGGAACTGCTATGCTAAGATGAACGTATAGTGCGATACAACTTAAATGTAGCATCGGAAAATTTAAAAACCGTGTTAATTTATACAACCAATAGAAATAGCTCCCTATAGCGCAATTCGACGCTAAAGATTCTCTCGTCAGTTTAACCCGAGAAAGCATCATGTAAATCGACGTGACAATGTGATGAATATATTAGGTCATATGATATTACAAGTTATTATGTAAAGATCATATTTACATAATAAATAAACATTAATAATTTGGGTAGCGTACTTAATTCGAATGTGGTCGGTTTTACGAATATTTCCGATGCTACATCTCAGTTGTGTCGTACTATAGCTACACATTGCAACAGCTAATTAAATGGTGCTCGAGAACCGCTAGCACTAATTATACCTATGTAGCAACGCCTTTTAGAGGATGAAGCCAAATTGCTATTAACACGTCGTCGTTCTTACATAATAGCTTCGATTTTGATTACTGTCAATAAGGACGCAATTAATAAAAACATATAGAATCATCGACTTAGAACTTTTAAGAAAAACTGGAGAATTGTTTGGTCATAAGTGCAAGGGTTTGACAGGACTAAATATTGCTATCTCTTTCTAAAGATTAGGGTTTTATCAATGAAGGCAAGTCTTTTAGATTTGTGGCTTGTATCAGAATTAAGCAATATCTACAATTTAATAAATATTTAACGCTAAAATCGCTGGATGTATAGCTATTGTATTTAAATAAATTGAGAATATATTATCTGCAAGCGAGAATATATTCTTTATTTACGTGTAGTAAAAAGGGCATTTTCTACTTACACAACGAACAAAACTAATCCTGTACCTTGAACATAGCTAACTCACTTTTAATAAAATGACATATAAAAAATACAAGTCAAATCATAGTAGATGTCAGATCAATCAATCATCAATGGAAATTTTGTCAATTAATTAGAAAATGTCGATGGCATTTAAAGGTTTCATTACAAGATGAATGGAATATTCGAAGAGTAATTTATTTACATAGAATTATGTTTACTATAAATGGGTAACGGCTGCTGTCAAGGAGTATTTTGTTTAGGAATTGATATTAATTTTCGACATAGAAATAAAAAATGGAAGTCATGAATGGAATTAATGTAATGAATGGAAGTAAATTATATTGTCTATGGACGCAATGACGTGCAATATATTTAATTTCATCTTAGTTATTAATATGTGGATGAAGGTTGTATATCAAAGTTTACTTGGTGGTAGGGCTTTGTGCAAGCCCACCTGGGTAGGTACCACCCACTCATCAGTTATTCTACCGCCAAATAACAGTGCTCAGTATTGTTGTGTTCCGGTTTGAAGGGTGAGTGAGCCAGTGTAACTACAGGCACAAGGGACATAACATCTTAGTTCCCAAGGTTGGTGGCACATTGACGATGTAAGGAATAAATAGATTATTAATTTAAAATTATAGGAATTATAAAATAGTATAATTAATGTTTTTTTTTTCACAAGGCAACACTGCTGTCCATTATTAAAACATGAATCGGGCAATCTCGGTCAAAATAGTGTTTTACGAAAAATAACTTTTCTATTGCATATTTCTTTGAAATTTCAGATCTTTTCGATATCAAATGTTTTGACAGTATGGCTGTATTGGCATCGACCCAAATTCGTAACCCACTTGCTGACAGTTGCTGATATTAATATTTTATATTTAAAAAATATTAGACATTTTTAACATCGAAATTGTATTATTTACTTAGAATATGGATAAATATTTACGGACGATGATGAAATTAATTAATGACGTTTTTACAAGATAACGAAGTAATTATGGATTATAAAATATAGATAATACAAAAAACTGACAAGCTACTTCAATTAATTTTATATTATGCAGGCTTCCGGTAGCCATACTTGTTAGTATTCTGCTGACGTCATACATCACGCCTTTGAGACTAAAGGTACTTTAGGGAACAACTTCAGGAACATAGATTAAAAAAAACCTTATAGAACGTTGTTGCAGTTTTAATACGAAGTATGATTTTAATAGGCAGGCGAACTGGCTGGCATGAATCCCCTGTTGATAAGCGATTACCACCACCTACAACATCTATGCGTCACCAATCTTGGGAACTAAGATGTTATTTCCCTATTACCTGCATTTACACTGGCTCACTTATCCATCAAACCAGAACAAAGCCATACTTAGTACTTGACATCAGAATAACGGATGAGTGGGTGGTACCATTAACAATAGACGTTCTTGCACACTAGCCCTATCACCAAGTTATTTCAAAAACACTTTAAATATTTTTATATTACATAACTAGATAGATACTAAGATAATATGAAATTCCTAATACTAATTTGAATTCTTATTGTCTACTGTATATGTATATTGTTTTTTATCGTCATCTCAGATGATATTGGACAAAATAAACTATATAACTTAGATTATAATTTATATACCTAAAAAGAGTTTGGCCCGACAAAAGAACTATAAGGAACGAACTAAGTTTATCTAGTAGTGATAACTACTCTTGATACTTACCAAACGTCATACTAGTGTGGTCATCAGTTCGCCATTTTTTTTAGCGATATCCACTTGGACAGTCTAACTAATAAATAATCAAAGCAGTACAACTGTACATTTGACGTAAGTAAATACGTAGAAAAAAAAACAACTTGATAAAAAACCTTGGGTTAAAAATAAACGGAATGCACGTTTTAAACAACAACAGTAATTATAGCTCCACTACACTGCAAAGTTTACCATAAATAAAGGCGTAGTAAACATAACAGTGCTTTAACCCTTATCGCACGCGATGCAAAGGAAGGTCGGAAGTTACTACGGAATACATTATGACGTTAAATAAGAGTCGTACAGCCGAGTCCCCTCGTACTATGGCCACTTAGTTAAGCCCTATTGTGCATTTTATTAGAACTCTACGAGGAAACAAATTATTGTGATTCATATCTTTGAAGTTTATTGCACTTGGCGACGTTTTTTTATGGATCTAGAACGACTTTAAACGTGGAAAAGGAAAATATTCGTTCAGCCAAAAAAAAAAAAGAAAAAGTTTAACATTGTAAAATAAGTTAAAATTAAACGATCAAAACTAAAAAAAAATAAGGAAATAGTAATGCTGTAATTGCTATAATTGAATTGGTTAAATTACAAATAAATTCAATATTGGAGTAGTACGGCGCTACCATTTTTAACTTTTTGAAGCTATCTTTGCCGATAGATAATCCCACGTGAATGCTATCGTATTTATAACAAAGAGCGAATCAACACCTAGCCCATATCCTGCCGTCCGAGCCAATCTACCTAAAGTGGGGACCGACGCTGAACTAAATTGAATCAAATTGACCGTTTACGATTAAAGCGAACCATCTGTTAAGTAACCCTCGTAACGATGACTGATGTCTATTGGATTAGTATTGTTACATTTTAAAAATACTTTTCTCTACTTAAAGGATATCGTCTTCAAGATAAAGTTATTCTACCGACAAATAACAGTACTCAGTATTGTTGTGTTTCGGTTTGAAGGGTGAGTGAGCCAGTGTAACTACAGGCACAAGGGACATAACATCTTATGGTAGTTCCCAAGGTTGGTGTCACATTGACGATGTAAGGAATAGTTAATATTTCTTACAGCGTCATTGTCTATGGGTTATGGTGACCACTTACCATCAGGTGGCCCATATGCTCGTCCGCCAACCTATTCCATAAAAACAACAAAAACAAAAAACAAAATAAACTTTAGTAGGTAGGCTTTTACAAGCACTTTATTCGTCACTTTACAATTAAGTGAAGCTACCACCCGTTCGGAAAGTAGATTCTACCGAGAAGAACCGGCAAGAAAATCAGTAGTTACTCTTTTTCAACATTTAAAAATTACAAAGTCTAGTGTATATATCCTGCTTGGAAGTCAACTGATAAAGAAAATAAAAAATAAAGAAATTGCTAAATGAAACCTATTTTAAACAGTAAGTAATGGCAACCCTACACCTATCACGTAATACACGATTATAATAAATAATATATTAAGCGCTATATTAAATATATTATATTATACAAGTGAGGTCGTGAGTTAATAACTTAAATAAATAAAATATAAATAAATATTGGAGAACATCCCATACATAACTCTGATTCCAATGTAATTAGCGAAAGCACTTGTGTTCTGGAAAATCAGAAGTAACGACGGTACTACATACACCCAGATCCAAGACAAAATAGAAAACTAATGAATTTTAAACAACGACTCGGCCGGGAATCTAACCCGGGATACTCGACTACGGAGGTAGTCGTCAAAATAAATAAATAAGCTTTATTAAAACAAACTAAATAAAATAAGTACGACAAATATTAAACCTTCTCAAAATAGAAAAGAACTTCGTAACTTCAGTCATGACTCAAATGATGAAAGATTGCTTGTCCCTAATGGAACGGAAGTCAGGAATGTTTGCGGAAATGATGTCTATGTACGGGAAATTGATGGTTTAGACTTATGTTGTTGTTTGAGCATTCAATTGATTGTCTTTTTACCAATCATTTATCGAAACAGCTAACAAAACTTGCTTTATAACAAAAAAATATCAAATGGCTCCAAATTAAAATTGTTTTATAATTTTTTGTATGAAAAATAACAAAAATATTTGTAAATTATTTTTTGAATAAATGCAATAAAATATCTCATTTTATTTTACAGTTGGCAACATTGGAAATACATGAAAATGTTCGTAGTAAATTTAACGACGCCATTTAAAACGCCCCAGTATCCTGACTTATTTGACTGCTAACAACACTTCAGAGAACCGCTACCGAAATAATTTCCAGCTAAGTTTTACTGCAGCAAGTTATACGAGTGATGCAATTAAAAAATGGGACGTGTATTTTGAACCAAATGCATTCTTTGGCACGATACCCATCGCGTAAACTGGAGCAGATGGTTCCATTACTTGGTCAGAATAGATGGAATGTTTACCTGATTTAGTAGGGAATACTTTAACGATTTCGATCATTTACTTAAACTACTTTTCAGCAGTGAAAATTTCTATATAGCGTAATTTGCTTTTTTTTAATGATTTAGTTATGCCCAGAGTATTAATTTGCATTATTTTATTATTACGCAAAGCGAAAAATAATAATTGGTCATAAATTTTTTTTATTAAATCATAATGATTTTTTAAAGTACATATACAGACATTACGAAAATGTATTATATATTTACTGTATTTAAATTAGGAATGGGTAAATAAACGAAGATATCTTGCCAAATCAAGTCAGGCATGACAAGCGAATATCAAAGAGAAATATAAATATCTCTGCGTAATATATGTTCCTAATATTCGTGGATGGTAATCATTAAATGAGTGAGTAGGTAATTATTGAATGAGAAATTACCAGTGAAGCTACAGGCCCAAGAGATATAACGTCTTAACTGCAAAGGTTGGGGAGAACATTTGCCATGTAAAGAATCGTTTTACTGGACCAATTTCTATGGGCACTACTTACCATCAAGTGGCCCATATGCGCGTCTTACCTACGTTATCAAAAATACTATTGTGATTGAATGGATCTTGTGATTACGACTATATTAAATATCTATTTATATGGACGTTGGTACCTATATTTATTTAAAAGTTTGGCATCTTAATGTATATATATAAATATCGTATATGTCATATAGATGGTGTTTCGATTTACTTGTACTTTATATGCCGTCAACCGATCCTCATGACACTAAGAATTTCATAGAAAACGGATATTTATACGGTTACAATACAAAGAATTACATAAAGACATTTTTAGGTATGAAATGATATGTAGTAAAAATTTATAGTAAAACTCAAATTATTTTGAAAAATACAGTCACATTGACTTGAGCTACGGTGTATCTTATTAAGGTCAATAATCCAGTTAAACTTGTAGTAGACACTCAAAGTTATTGACCTATTCACTTACGTACGAATCAGGGGCACTAGAAAAAATACTGATTTGAATAAATCTGCTCGTAATTAGGAAATGTGCAGCTGAAATTCCTGAACGAAAAATATTGCGCTCGCTGATACCACACATGTAACCTCTTTGCAGTTATCCTCGGTGCTGTTAAAAGAGTAAAATGGAGTATCCTTTCATCTAGAACTTTCCTTTGGTAGCAACGGATACTGAAAGCGCCGTGTAATGAGACGCGTCTGAATGGCTAATATTCCGTTGAATGAAGCGTGGCGGTCGTTAGGATTACGGCTGAGTTACTGACCTCGTTTTGTAATGTTTTCATAGCTTATGTTAGCTTATTTTATAGTTTCAGTCTTACCAATTGTTTAATCATTAAATACATTTACGTAACGTTCATTTATTACTGATGAGATTAATAAATATTATGTGTTTCAGATGCAACGAGTTTATGTATAATTTCTACTAAACCTTAGTAAATTTTGACAAGAAATAAAAAATAAGTCTTCAGCGTGAGTAGTGAATATGCATGAATTATTTATGAATCTATATAATTTATCAGCCATGTAAAATTGTTTGTTCTACATCCTTATACACATTTGTCGAAAATATTGTGCAATTGCTATTTATTTTTTACCCAGGCAGCAAAATTCAAACACCAAGTATATTACCTGTAACAAAATAAAATAATTTATTAGCATTGTTTGTTACCTCTAAAGACGTAAGCTTAACATTATACGTACAGCTATATTAGATAAACAAAGCTAGTTCAGGATTATTTTTATGTATTAGAATGTAATTTTGTTTTTTGCATAAAAGTCAATTGCAAAGGAATGAATTAAATTTTTAGTCCATTTTAATTGTTTCGCCCATATTTTGTTTTAAATTATATATAATATATGATATACATCAAATCAAGAATTAAAAAAAAAATCAAGAATATTTTAGACACACTTATTTAATTAGGATTCCTTAAAATCTTGTGTTTGATCCATCATTATTTATTACTTTGGTGTTACCAGTACAAAAATAATTTAAATATTAATTATAATATAATGCCATTACAGACATAAATTGTTTCCTTAACATCATAATAATTTACAGAAAGGTACCGTAAAATGTTTAATATTAATAAATATTAATAAGATACGAAGCCTTTCAGATACTTTGTAATGAGAAATGTTTGTGAATTATAATCGCACTGTTGGTATTAATGAAGGTTGAGAAAGTAACTAATTGAGATAGCAGTAACTTGCAGCGAAAGATAAAATATATGTAATCTAATATCTACTTCCGTTCTATCTAGATTAGATTCTAAGCTCAGTTTATAAAAGCACCGTGAAGCACTACTTGGTAATCACATGGACTTTATCTTTTGTAGCACGTAGTACTTTAATAGGGTATTACACTAGGTATCTAAGCTAATATTATAAATAGACAAGTATCTCTGTCTGTCTGTAAGGGATAAGGCTATTTTCTTTATAACTAAAACCTATCACCACGTCACTAAGACGTGAAGCCGAAAAAAAAAAACAAATGAATGTTTATCTATACTTGTAAATTAGTTAAAAAGATGATCAGAACACAGCAAAGAAGCAAAGCTACTTCTCTTCAGAAAGGGGAGGGCTCCTTAGCCCGACACTTATAGTGCTAAAAACGCTAAATATGTTGGAAGTTTTATTTTTTAACCTAAAGTAACAGCCTGTAAATTACCCACTGCTTGGCTAAGGCCTCCTCTCCAATTAAGAAGAGGGTTGAAACATATTCCACCACGCTGTTCCAATGCGAGTTGGTGGAATGCACATGTGGCAGAATTTCGATTTTTTAACACAATCATCGGCAAAGATTTTGCAATTTCAACTTCAAGCAATTAGAATGGACGGTTTTGAATTATTTCTACCTTCTCATCTAGTTATGAAATAAATAAATGAATAATAATATTAGAGGTTTTTTTACATCCCGTTTTTAGAGAGTCAATTTAAACCGACTCAGTTAAAAAAAGAAAAAAACTTACGTCGCTAGGAACAAATCAAAATATATACTTTGTTCAATTCAAAAGTTTTATGTCGATCTAGTAATAACAAAAACATTCGTATTTTTTTAATTCTTTCACGAAGACTAACAAACAACTCAGTCACCTGAAAAGTGGTCACGTTTTCCAATAGACAAAGGTAGAGAAGTTTTTACACCGTTAATAGAATCTACATTATATACCTCGTGCCTGTAATTACTCTGGTTCGCCTTTAAGCGTTTTAAACCTGAACACGGCTGCGTATTGATGTTTATAATATTATTAAGGCAGTGAAGTAATGCCCTTATTAATGTTAATTAAAACCGTTATGACTAACTGGATATCGATAAGTTTATCTTGTGTATAGTTTATAAACACAAGATATGGCCAGCGGCGTGGTATTTTGCTGACCCGATACAGTCATGTACAACTACTTAGACATCAATCTTCCACGATATTTAAATGCATAAAGTTTATTATTTAAAAAAAGAACAAACCTTTTTTGGAACGAAAGTGGGCATGGTTGATTTTTTCTTTCTTTTAGTAGTTTATCAAAGATTTAATCTTATACATCAATAGTGTAAGGCCATTTTTGTCCGAGTAAATCTGGCGATAAAAAAATGGTTATAGTCCCATTTTGAAGAGCTCCAGTCGTAGATGTGCAGAAAATTAAAGAGGATTCTTGATTGCAATTAACTAAATTGTTACGATTTAACAAAGAATTAATTAAACAGCGGAAACAAATACTGGCATGTTAGTGTTAACTACGACTGTATAAAAAAAATGAAAACATTCTAACTGAACTAATGTATAATACTTAATATTAAAAAAAAAAAACATTTAAAAGAGGTTTCATCATATTGGCACCTAATGATTGACTTCCATTTTACAATGAAATGAAATAAAAAAAAAACCTGTCATAGGTTTCAAATAATTAAAAAAAGGTTTTGAATAAACGTTTTCTGATTAATTCGCTGTTTTACATTTTATGTATTAGATGTTTCTCACTCAATCATGAATAGAGTTTAATATAGTATTCGATAGTTATGAGATATTTTACACCATCAATATAGGACTTTAATCGTTAATTTGCACGCGCGGTTTCTGTTGATCGTCAAGTTTGAGATACAAAAAGAATCTCTGTCTTATCCCCAGGGATTCCGTTTTGCTTCATACCAGATCAGAAAGAACAACGGACAGATAGGTTGAGTTTACTTTCAAATCTTTAATATTAGTATAGATTTATTTCATTTTTTATTTAGATTATACTCTTTTTTTTGCTGCGGATCCGAGTTTGCCGAAGACTGTAATAAAAAAATTGTAATGAACTTTTGTAATGCTTATGCCGTCAATGAAAATTTTCGTTGTAATTTTACAGTAAATTTATCCTTAAAGAATATGATTTATTATAATTTGTTATTCAAATAAACACAATGTTGTTTAAATTGGTCTGTAACGAGTTTATTGATAATCGAATGATTACCTTTTTAAAATGTGTGCGCATAAAACTTTCTAATACCTTACCAGATTTAATTTTATTCGTAGCAATTAAAATAGCAGAACACTTTTCAATAGAAATTTTAATTGTATTCGGAATAATTTTACGTGCTATTAGAAGTACTATATACTTTTCGATTGTAAGTACGTGGGTTTTAATTCGGTCGAGATGAAGATACAAGAATCTTAGATTTTCGTTTTCTGTGGTATTTGCTAAAATCTTAGCTATTAATATATCTTTATTCATAATTTTCTTCAAAGTCCAAAATCATAGATTGGTTCAGCTTTCGACCAATGAGATCGCGTCAATTCGATGACAGACGTTGTTTATTTGGCCTTTGTTCTCTTATATTTGTAGACTATGGTCATATAAAAAGATACCCAATAATTATACCTACTCTATCTACATACTTTTATTATCTGGACTATGGTCATATAAAAAAAATACCTAATAATTGTAAAACCTAATCTATCTACACTCAGCGGCAGAAAATGTGGCCCAAACTCTAAAATTCTTATAACATGCAATTTTGGTGTTGCGTATGAGAATTTTAAGTGGCAGCGTATCGTGGCGTTAGTTTTTGTTAATTTATGAGCTTCAAAGTTATAAAAAAAGGTTATTTGTTTAACGTAAGTGACACTTAACGTTATTAAGTGTAAAAACGCCCAAAACTCAATTGAGTTAAAGTTCGATATTCAAACGGTCGTGCATTTAACCCTTATTGTTTTATTTTTAATTTAATCTTTAGTCATTTTTCTTACTAAACACTGAAAACTATGGCTTTAAGTTCAGCACAAATCGCTCAAGCTGTGTTACTTCGGAGTCAAGGTTTAACGCAGCGTGAAATCGCTGTATCTTTAAATGTACCACGTACAACTCTAAGATATGCCTTAAAAAGATACGATGAGACCGGCCTATACACGAGGAGACCAGGAAGTGGCAATATCAGATGCACATCAGCTCGAGATGACCGATTTATCATCCTCGCAATATTGAGAAATCGTTTCCTTACTGCGGGTGAAATAATGCAGCGTCTACAAACGACAAGAGGCATCCGTGTAAGTGAGCGAACAATAAGAAGAAGAATGGAGGAACAAAACCTGCGTTCCCGAAGACCAGCACGAGGTCCAGAACTGCTCCGACACCATCGTGTAGCTCGACTTCAATTCGCTCGCGAACACGCTAATTGGACTCACGAGCAGTGGGCTAAGGTTCTGTGGACCGATGAATGCAGAGTAGCCTTAAGGCATCCAGATGGTCGCGAACGTGTGTGGAGAAGGCGAGGAGAAAGGTTTTTACCCACCACTACCTGGCAAACAGTAAGTTTTCATGGTGGCTCTGTTATGGTCTGGGCAGGAATAAGTTCAGACGCACGTACGGAGTTAACAATAATCGAAGGTCGTTTAACAGCAGTGCGAAACATCGAAGAGGTCCTCCAAGAACATGTTCCACCATACATGGAATTTATAGGAAGCCAGGAATTTCTTTTAATGCACGATAATGCGCGACCTCACACAGCATTTTGCGTGAATAGCTACCTATCGGAGGTAGGAATTTCAAAATTGGACTGGCCAGCACGAAGTCCGGATTTAAATCCAATAGAACATGTATGGGACATGCTTAAAAGACGCATCAGATCCAGCATCAACCCTCCAGAGTCTATCAGTGATTTAATAACCGCCTTGATAACCGCCTGGGAAGAAATACCCCAGGTTGACATAAAAAACATTATTAAATCCATGCCTGATCGCATGCAGGCAGTCATCAAGGCTAGAGGAGGCAATACCCGGTATTAATTTTAAGTCCCGTAAGTTTTTGTAATTTTTTTTTAAAACTTTCTTTTGTTTATTTTTTTCCAATTTTAGAGTTATTTGTTATTTTTAAGATAAAAAATTAATTAATTGAGGTATTACTTTTTTTTTACTAAATATTCACTTTAATACCTTTAAATTTTATGTACAAAAAAAAAATACCCCTATTTCGTGTTTAATTTTGATGTTTAACCACATTATGTGTTTGGGCCACATTCTGTGCCGCTGAGTGTATTTTTTTGTTCCTAGAGAGCTAAATTTAAACGTGCGACTGAGAGCCATATGGTTGTCGCATTGCGAAATCATAGTTTGATCTTGCACTTCGAGTACAATAACAATACAATAACTTTCAAATTTACATTCATACAAATACTTATTACATGGTCTCCGAGGTTAAATCTTAACGTCTCATTAAATGCTTATTGCATTTGACATAAGGGTCAAATTCGGATGTACCAAAATTGGATTTATTACATTGTATGATCACGTTTCTTGTGGTTTGGGATATAAAGGATATTTTGAAATGTAACTGTGTTTTGATTCACAATGCATCGGCGCCCACACTCGCTCAGGACAGATTTATACGTTGTGAACTAAAGTTTATAGTTTAGCAATATGAAACTGATAATAGAGGTTATCTTACTTTAACGTATAAATTTCGAAACATCATCATTTAAAATCATCGGTTTTATGTCTTGTAATTAGTTAATCTGTGGATATCTTAAAACTATGGTTACGAAGTATGGTTAAGGTGTAAGGCACCTTAGCAATTATGGTGAAGTGGGAGTATAGAAGGTCTTTTAAAAATGGTTTTAGAGGAGAGGAGTCATTTTAAAACACCTTGAAACATTAGCATGTTTAAAAGTTGGAAAGAAGTAACGAATATGCAAAAACATTTTCGACGTGATCTTGTTATGTATGACACTAATTAAACTTTAACAAAATAAAAGGAAGACAAAATGGTACACGTAAGTAAAGATAATTCAAATTTAGAATCCTAATTATTAAAGCTTTCACGTTTACTAATAAAATTGTTTTCGCTTTTTTATAGACAAAGGAATAGCTATATAGGGCATAAATTATGCTTGTATTAATAATGATAAGCGTTAATACAATATTATCACTTGTAATCGCATAGAATTATAGCTTGTCTGTTATATCTGTATGTAGATACATAGCTTGTAATCGCATCATAGGGCATCAGCCTGCCACCCACGGCGTTACGCATTCCAACGGATTAGTTGCAATATAGTGACGTCACAAAATGGCCGTTCCCGCTATTTTGATACTTCAAATTAATTCTTTTTTTTAATTAATATTTATTTTAGCAAAGGTATCTAAAAATGTGTTGTTTAATTTTTGAATTTAAATAATTAACAATAAATAATCCTCAACTCTTGATGTATTACTCTCATTTTGTATAAGAAACGGAAGCGATGGTTCGTCAAGCTAAAAATAAAACGATAGAACGTGTGGGTCCAACTGTACTGACTTACGACTTATCTGAATGTTCCGCGGAATTTATTTGTTTAATATGCTATTCTGTTTATTTTACAAAATAGATTCAGTTATAGGAGTTACTTGGGCTGTGTAGGTTTGGCATTATGTTTTACTGGTGACGTCATTTTAAACAAAAAGTTTATAATGTCTTGAGGTTGATATGTCAACAGGCAAGAACAATACAAGAAAGTTACCGTCATCTCTCGCAGAGATTGAGTATGTTTATAAAGTGCTCGCACTCGAAAAAAATTATCGACAAAAGTTCACAAAATATCTACACGGTCTAATATTTACGTAACATATATATGTACGTTAGAACAAATATTTTTGACAGGTTCACATCAACTTGTCAATTTTGTAAATTGATGATTAAAAAAAAAATAGAACGCGTTCCATGGTCAAAAAAAGAAAAAAAAAAACATTTTCTGACGATTGTTCTAAAGTACACTATTTCTTTAAACACTAGAAGCGTATACGTATATAACTTTGTTAGAGTTACGCAATTGTCAATGGTTTTTTACGATCACGTTGCCAGCGGAATAACAATGAGACAGGAAGATCGTTATCCTTTCTTGGCCTTCCGGAAAACGCTAAACAACCGTTTTGTTCATATTTAATATTGTATCTATACACAATATACAATATGATATCGTGGTGGGTCGACAGTTTCTTAGATTATTCAGTAAAAGCGTGATTGAAAATACGTGATGGAAAATAGTGAAATACCATCAATATATATATTTATATATGTATATTGCACGATTCAAGTGTTTCATGCGAGTTAAGCACTATGAGACATGTTAGAACGTGATGCTTCACTGTGGACGTTTAAGAGGAAAATAATTGTGTACTTGTAATGCATACATTACGGTGAATAGGTACTTTGTATTTACGTCTAGAGAATATTGGATTTTGTATATTTTATTTATAAATATTTGAGTTTTTATTTAGTTGGTTTATTTTTCTGCTCTAAAATCAATAACTTAGATTTATAATACCTTTGCGTTAGAAATGAAGAAATTTTCAAACCTCGACTGAATTAGAGGAAGTCCTTTGAAGACAAAAACGTTATTTATGTTAGTGCCAATTTCATAACTTTAACTGGTCTTGCAGACACTGCAAATATAATTGTTATTGCGAGCTATATTTATTAAAAGTGCAGGAAATAGGAACAAAACATTCGAAACTAGCTAAACGTAAATAAATCTACAAAAATGTTAACAAAGTTTATTTTTAATTTTATCAAAATGTGACAAGATTTATCAGACGCAGTAAAACCTTTTTGGTAAAAAAATGGCTGTAAGATATATCAGTAAGTTCTTTTAAAATGTAGGTATGATTTTTTGTTCTTTTTCACTGTAATTTGTAACCTTAGCATTACATTTCGAAGGTTATTTACGTATGGTTGCATCATCGATATTTTATTTACACTTGTTAACAAATATGTCCTTAGTATGAAACACTGCGTTCATATGTATTGACTTATTTATTGTAATGTACATACATATGTCGTAGTTGCATATATTAAGACATAGTGATTTAAATTTGCAAATTAACGTTAGTCGTCTCACATTGTTGTCACAGCAGCGATAAACCCTTTTTGCAACATAGATTTATTGTGTATATATAGATATAACACATTTTTAAATTATTATACTCTTTGGGACACTATCACTATTATCAATTGTTTCTATATACAACAATAGTAACTTTATGTATGTATATATTACATTGAAATTCGGAAATAATCTTCTTGTAGACGATTTTTATGTAATTATTGTTTTTGTACTCATGGACGCGCTTGGATGGTCTACCATAGAATTCAGTAAGACAATTACCGACATCCAGAATATGTATTATCTGTCTAGATTTCTCACAAAACCATGGTTTGATATTATTAGTTATCTTTAAATTTATTTAAATAACTCGGAAAGTTTTCGGGTAATATTTCCGCTGGGTTACCACAAGTTGGTTGAGGTGATAACGTGATCGATCGATGGATACGAATACAAATCCATTATTCCGTTAAAATAATCATAGGGTTGAAATGGGGTACATTATTATGCAGGAACCACATGGCAATTAAATATTGTCTAGCCATTCTGGTAAACTAATTTCATATGGTTTATATATTAAATAGCAATGCTACATAGTTCTTTGTCTTTTTTTTCAAAGGTTAAAGTACCAATCAAAGAGAGAGAGAGAATGTTTAGTATGTGCTATTCACGCACCTATTAAAACGGTATAGATTTACTAATGCCGTGACTTATGACTGTGTGACATAAAAAAGAAATAGGCTGTTAAAGTATGACCACTGACTCTCTTCTCCTGAAGTGATGGACCTTATGCCAACATGCATCTGTAAGTCGAAACGTGCAGGTTTCCTCACGATATACGTTTCAGAATTTCCCGATTATTATTTAAGAGAAGATTATAATCATAATTTTAAAAGTACATTAAAACTATTCCTGTCATAATGGGTTAAGTAAATAAAAATAATGTTAGGAGTGTTTAAAACACCGAACCCACTTATGAGTATAGACGAATGTTTCGGCGAGTTCTCACAGTTAGCTCTCGTAAATAAACACTGATTATTTACACAACTCGAAACGGTCAGTCAGTCAAGGTGAACTAGTATATTTTGTGTATTTTGAAGTTTTAAATGAGAATCGTACGGTACCTTTTATTTACACGAGAACAGAAGAATTATGTGTTCGAATTACAAAATTCGATTTTTTTTTAATAAAGTAATGTATCATTTACATTTTGAAACAATGAAAAGATTATATGGTTCGTATAGCTTTCACAAGCACATCTGAATCGAATCACGAGACTCATTAAAAATAAAGCGAACAATGTAATTAAAAATATCAATAAAATGACTGCGAAGAGGCACACACAAATGACAGATGTCAACGACTTTTTTTTTTAATTTGTGGCTAAGGATTTATTTTATTCAATTCTTAGCTCAATGGCTTTTAGTTGTACCGACAGTGCACAGATTATTTCGGAAAGGTTACGTAGGATGGAGAAGTCATTTATTTTATAATATGGCGAATATTTTTGACAGGTAGACAGATGTCACAACAAGTTCAGAGATAAAGTGAAGTCGAACGAATTGCAATTGTTAATTTAAAATATTAATATGTTGAAGATCAAAAGTGGAATCACAATAACGACAAACGGAAATCTGACGCCATACAAAATACTATACATGCTTCAAAAACTAGCAAACTTTTTTTAAGCACTGGCAGGAATGTATAATAAGGATTACCTGTACCTGTATATGCAATTTGCGTCATTCTGACCATAAACCATACGATTTCATTCGTCAAGCGAACCACTCAATGTTTAGATAACCGCTCCCATTCGTTCTAAAATAATTCAGGCTATTCCTGAAAGCGATGACTAATCTTTTATTCAGACGAATCAATTTATTTCTTAACTACAGCTCGGAAACAGGGTTGTGCTTTACTCTGTTTGGAATAGTGTTGCCAGGTTAATTTTTTATTTTAAATTTAACCTTGAATATACGATTGTGTGGAATTTAATCAGCTATTTTATTGCATCATATAAGTGATAACTTATTGATCTGAATATTATATTGAATAACTAGCTGTGCCCGTGACTTTATGCGCGTTTGAATTTAAAAAAAAATTATTGTTCATTAGCTATCTGCCAGTAAATGTCCCGTCAAAATAGATGCAGCATTTCCAGAGAATAGTCGGAACAAACAGACAGACAGACAAAATTGTAAATACTGTTATTTTGGTTTATTTACCGTGTATTCATATATAGGGTAAATCGTGGTTATTTTAGTATTACAAACGGAACCTCCAATTTTTATCATATGTATATAAATGATTTTCAAACGTATAAGAATCAGTCATAGCGATCGGAAATATGATTGCCCTGATGTAAGTACAAGTCGTGCGACGCCGCGGGAAATAATTTCTATCCCATGTTTGAAATAAAATTGAACAATATATCAAATATCCATGTTCCGTTGAACATCAAAGGGGTCGCTTCACGCATGTGTACGTAATAAAATTACTTTGCCTCTGAAGTCCACTCAAGTGTCCATCGTTACAGACCATTGAAGACCTTACTTCCTATGATTTTAAAAAAGCTCTTTATATTGATCATTTTTATAAATTGACACCTTTATAATTATCTAGTAAATAACTATATAAATATTTTATAAAGTTTGAAACGTCAATTCTAATCAATGAGAAAGAACAAAGTTAGTTGAAGGTTGTATTTCAATTTGTTTGGAATTAGCTCAACTAAGGAATATAACAATATAGCAATACTCCATAATATGTAAACCCAATCTAAGTAAAACCTAAAAGTATATTATTGTTTTTATAAAAATAATTTAAATGTTTTAAAATACAAAATGACTCATGGTCGTATAACCGCAATATTAATGTCAGTTTAAAATCCATACTGCGCATTATCCGTTTTGAAACGCTGAAACGTCAAGTAAACAGCTTGCGGGCAAATGTGGAATGCGTTCTAAAGAACTATTTCTGGACGAATGCGGAACCGAATGCGAGCCGTACAAGCGCCGATTAGATCGGAATATTCCTTTTTCAAAACTAGCAATATGGCGGCCGAAGTATGCAATAAGAACATATTATGCTAGGTGACAGATTCGATCCTGTAATGCGTGTTAATTCGCCTGATTCGTGTTTCGTTTTGACTATTTGTGTTGCGTTTGTATTCGTAAAATGCTTAATTAATTTCTTCCTGAATATAAATATGTCGGTAATGTATTGTTACTTTATAATTATAGAGATACGTGTTGTATATCAATTGATTTAACTGACATTTATATCCGAGAAAATACTACGAGTATAAAGAGAAAGCATCGTCTATTTAATCTTCGAAAATTAAATAAAATAAAACGAAAAACACACATTATTTTTATGTAAAGGTTTCAATTTCTTTTCATATTATAAGATTTTAAATTACAGAAGTTCTTTTTTCAAAAATATCAAACGTTTATTCTACAATATAGATAAGATGAATTTTATTATTTGTATATCGGTGAAAATAGACAAGAAAGCGACGTGACCGCTGTCGTTATTCGGTCACCTTTTTATAATGCGAATAGAAAGCGCTTAATTGCTAAATAAACTAAAAGCTAGTGAGACCACAGACTATTTTCACCGGGGTAATAATACCTTTTTGGTTGCAATATTTTGATTGTCTACATTTTATTATTTAAATTATGTTTTAATAATAAAGTAAAACATAATATAGTTAAATGTTTTTAACAAAGAGAAGATGTTTTCATAGTAAGTTTTTAAAGTCATAAGTGATAATTTAATATAGGAGGATACCGCTTCGTTACGTAACGCGGCTGTCAGTCCGTCTGGCTTATAATCAATAAAAGATTTTATTAATATTTAGCTTTTTTAAAGTTAAAACATTTTAAATATAAATAGTTCAACTTAATTTATGTTTGTTTCTTTATACACAAATGGTATTTCCGAGAGTTCGTGTATCACTGTTCATAAGACACCCAATTATACATAGTATTACATACAACCTCAGGATTTAACCTTATCCTCGAATAGAGGTCTTAGCCCAGCAATTGGACCTGACTTAGAAATTAAGTTTTGTCTGTTGGTACCTTGTCGAATTATTGTAGCGAGCTCACAGTCGCTGGTACTGTTATTACTTCATTTTTTTTTTATTTGATATGGTTTCAAATTTGTGAGTATTACATAAAAACTTTTTGGTTGAGATAAATCAAAATGGCATGATGATCCCGATCTTATAAACTTAGTAACCGTATAAATATATCGAATGGAAATCGGAACACTTATTGTTTATATTAACGCGAATTCTGATAAATATATTCGTAACTCCAATCGAAAGCGTTACAGATATTTAAAATCGTTTGTAGAATACTTAACAAATACTGCTGATTAATAAAAAAAGTAAAATATGATCATTCGAAATTCAAAACAAAATTTGGCGTAAGGATAAACAAGCTGCGGAAGTTTCTAGATGTGAGGATTGTTAGGAATGAAATCCTCTTGGATGCGAGCCAATGAGTGTGTTACATGCGACTTATCAAAGGGAATGAACGAATCTACAGGGAGAAATAAGCCTACTCCATGTATTTGCTGTTTTATATGTTGACTTTGTTTTACATTTACAATTACATAACATCGTTCATTTTTATTCGCACTCAACTCTGATATAACTAAGAAGTTATAATTTATTTAATATAGTTGCTGTTTTGATTATTAAATCGTTTAAGTTATACGTAAAAATAGTTGCTGATTTGACTGATTTTTGACAGCTAATAAAGATTCTCTATCTATTCATCTATACTAATATTATAAATGCAGAAGTAATTCTGTTTGTTACGCTTTCGCGGCTGAACCACTGGAGCGAATTAGATGATATTTGATATTACGCAAGCTTGAACCCCAAATAAGGACCTAGGCTACATATTTTATACGTAAAATGCTCCCTTTTCAGGGACACTAAAATATCCCCTCCCCTTACACGTGGGGGAAGCCTCGGCTATAAACTACCATTGTTTATTTTAATATGAAAAAAGCGTAGCTCTTAAATAAATCACTACATATCATACAACAAAGGCCGCAGCTGTCTGTCTGTGTATTCGCGATAACCTCCGAAACTTTTGAACGGAATGTCATGCGGTTTTCACTAATAGATAGAGGGATTTATAAGGAAGTTTTAGGTATATAGTTTATTAAGGTTTTTGTGTTGATAAGTCGAACTAAATCGACAATTGTTAAACATTTCGGAAAAAGTAAGAGAAAATATGCGTGAAGGCGACACGAGCGTATATAAAAACGTCTATATACAGGGTTCTTGGTAATTCGATTCGAATGTTTTTTTTTAGTTTTTAACGAATTTTTGAGGAAAAAAATATTGAAATAATATCGTTTTCCGTCTCCCATTTTTAAATTTGGGTCGATGATGATTGTTTAAATATTGACAAATATCCAGTGTTTATTCATTTTTATAAATTAGAAGAAAAAAATAGGTTTTTGTTGATATTTTCTTCTAAATAAATTTTGAAAAAAGCTAAAAAATGTGATAACTCAAAAATGGTTCACTATTGGAGTATGCATACAGGGGTTTAAATTTTTGCAAATAGTCACCCCTAACACTAGCGGATGTACGTCGAATTACCAATAATGTATAAAATATAAAAAATTTCACATGGAACTATGTCCCTTCATGTTGACAAGACACTTTTAGCGTTACGTAATAGTCCCGTTTGATCAGCTAATGTTGAAATAATTGCGCTTAAAGAAACATAAATACATAAACACATAATAATGTATACACCATAATTACTTGTCCATTATAAAAAGTACAGATATGTGTTATGTACGATGAGTTATATAAAGCTAATGGCTAAAAAAATCATAGTTGTTTAATTGTTCTCTTTATATTTACCTACCTAAGGAGTACTTGTATAAAACTAGCTGGTCTTGCGGCTTTACACTCGTGAATTTTATAGAACTACCAATAGTATAGAATCCGTCACCCTCTATTTTAAATCCTCGAGAGGTGAACTTAAAGTCTACGTCCATTTTTGGAAGTCAAATTATCATTATGGCAAATTTCATCTAAATCGATTCAGCAGTTTAAGCGTGAACATACAGAATTAATTTCGCATTTATTAAATTAAGTATATATATGGATTTTTAGTGTCGCCGTAAGGAAATTCCCATTGTTATATTCAAAGAATAATACGGATTTCAAATTTATACCATACTACGTGGTAGTGTGATAATAATAGATAAAATAATTTGTCGGAAATAAAGAGATGCCTTATCATTAAGGAAGCGAATTATTTTAGACAAAAACTGGATTATCGATACAAAAGGCTGCGACAAACGCGCAGACCGACACGAAGATTCAAGTACTTCGTTTGTACCAAATCATGTACCAACTATGTAATTTCCAATAACCATGTGAGTCTTGGTACTTAAGTAAACTAGAAAAATAAAAGACAATCTATCCAGACGTATAACGTTAGAAGTTGGAGCGCTGCCAACTCAGCGTCCTGTCGCCATTAAATTTAACGACTCTGTCAAATTTCGTATGAATTTTATAGCAGCTTGCTTTGCGAGGGCTTAAGAATTTCCTTCCTGGCTTATTGGGACATCAGAATGACGTAATTAGTTACGTTTTATAGTATGAGGTAAATTTCTATCGACTCGGTTTGTATATGGAAATTGGAAAATTGTGTACTTTGTCCGAGGTTTATCAAAATCTTCTGAAATATTTACTAATGCGTTTTCTACCATAAGCAGAATGATTAATGAGGAACATTAATATGTATCATACATGGTTAATGTAGCAATTTTAAACTTGGGCTTAACTTAACTTCATACTTTTAATTTATTCTATTTTTTAAAAAGGTAAAAGTTTGTCTCGTTTTTTTTTAATAAGGAACAAAACATATAGGTATATATTTAGGATATATTATTTTTAATTAAATACTATTTTCATGCCTGTGGTATTTAAATATTTAATCTGTCAAAAAAGAACTAAGTTGTTTTTTTTTTAATTATTCTGGGTACATATGACAAACAACTGTATAAATATTTCGTATGAATACATACGAGGGTACCAACATGACATAAAAATTGACGAAGCGAGCAGAACGTGGGATTTGATAAAGTTTTAATTACAACAGTTTTACTACATATCTTACATAAACCACAACGGAGCATTGTACCTCAACAAACACTCAGGAGAGTAGAAAATGAGGTGACCTAAAAACGTAGCCAGTGTGTGAGTTAGCAACTACATGCACTGTTTCAATTTAATATATATTTTACAAGGAATACTTCAATAAATCTTCATGTAATTAAAATTACAATAAAATCATCTATACTTTTATATGTAAAGTGGAAGAAGTGAAGTTTGTTTGGTTGCGATATTCTCAAGAACTACTGTTTCTGAAATCTTTCAGTGTTAGATAGCCCATGTTTCTGGAACAGCTATAAAGTCGGGCCATTGATAAATACTAGGATTGCATGGAAGTTAGAACAAAAATAGATTTCTAATCACATCACACAAAAAGTGGTATCAAAGTACTTAGACGCGCAAGTCACAGATTATTTGTTTCGGTCAGGTTGAAAATTTATCTTACCACAAAAATGTTATATGCGTGGAATGTGTAGCAGTTAAACGTACAGCGTATATCTAATACTTATTTATTATATTAAAAAAATAAAAGTATTAGAAAAGAAATTGTCATTGTACAATTTTATGTTATATTCAGCGCATTGAATGGTATTTCCGGGGGCCATTACAAAGAACGCATCCAGTAACTCGAGTCAATTTCTCAGGAACCTTCGCCCACATGTGTTAATAAGTGTAACTCGATCCCGACCGTCTTTGTCTGTGCTACATTCAACAAATTAATGAGATAATAACTGAAGCTAAGCAATTCCTGTTGGATTAAAACAACACTACAAATTGGAACGTGTTCTTAATACGAATAATTTTATTTGAACTAAAAAATATCGTCCTGATTTTTTATTACATAACAATAAAGCACAATACAATAAAACCTACTTGGACAATCCAAAAAGGTTTTATTGCCATTTAAATAATTAATCATATAGCAACTCTTTAAAAAAATGGTTAAAGAGATTAAAATGAATGACTTTATACAAAATCTATTTACGTGTGGAGTTCCTCAACAAAATCATGTAATTTGAAACTTCTTATTTATGTAAAGATTACGGTCAGATGAAAAAGAGCACTGGTGGACCGATCTATGAGCACACCGGGCCTTGACATCGATGTTTATTTACAATACAGGTAGCAAGTTTTCTCTTTATTATAAACTTTGCTAGAAACACCGCTATTGTGTATGGTTGATTTTATACTCGCACTTAGCTTTTTAAGGTGCTACATTTTGACTAAGGTTGGAAGAATACTGCCTACTTTAATTAATTGAATTGTCACCAAATAGATTTGTATCAAACCATAGTTATGACCGTATAATTGCTATTTTTAATCATATTTGTATAGAATTCAGGTTTTAATATATTATTTATAACATACCGCTAGCAAAAAGTTGTGATTACCAAGACATCGCGTTGAATAGAATCACTTAAGATTTATTTGTTTTAAAATTATAATTAACTAATAATGACATACAAATTATGTATGGATGTACATACACACTTTATAGCATACAATAATTACTGTGATTCAACATTCATCTACGTCTGACATAGGAGCGTTTATTTAAAACAATGAATAGATGTTGATTTTTTTCCTGTTTACAAAGTTTGTGATTGAAAACTTAAACTGACAGTATTAAATATATTAACTTTAAATAAAAATAAAATAGCGGTAGTATATTATGTCACTTTGGAACAGCGTGATGGAATAAAGTCCAAACCTTCTCAAAGATTGAGGATACAACCCAGCAATGAGATATTTAAGTTTCATTAATACTGAATATCAAATATGTTTTATGTGTTGTGGCTTGATTAGGTCACTTATAAGGAGCACTCACACGAAAAACCGCATCTTTGAAAATTTATTTCTCAGAGCTCAATTTAAAACACTTGAATCAAAGGGTTTCAAGTTGCAAATGTTTAAGTAGGCTGTGTGATGAGACAGTAAGTAAGACAGGACATCGAATATTATTTCTTAATTATAAACTTCAGGGTGTTGTGGTATTGTAAATATTTTATAAAAAAATTACCTTTTATTAAATTAGCAAAAAACTGTACGCAATTCGTAAGATCCGGTAAGATTGTGTATTCGCACAAAATATTAGTACCTTTAAAAGATGATATTATTTTTTCAACAAAATAAGTTTAAAACAAAAAATTATCAAACTTGTAAGAGATTATTCAGATTCCATTATATTGTCAATATCATTTAAATTATTTAACAATTGGCCAATTAAAATTCAGTATTGTGTTCGGAACAACCAAATAATTCAACTTCACTCAACATTTCAAGGATTACTTCAAGAAACGTCTCTCTCAGATGAAGATCAGTCTCCATTCAAGATTAATTCAAAGCTCAGAGGAATAAAAGATATTTATAGATATATCAATATAGCTCTTATTATATACGACTTAGGAATAAATCCTTTTGAAGGAGTTGAGATTAAAAACGATTCTGCATTCTTTAACAAAGGAAATCTTTTAGCATTTTTGTATTGTATAACTAGAGATAGATTTTATTGTAGGAATTGTATTTAATAGATACGGTAAGCGATTTGCATTATTAAATAAGTATTCTCTAAAATAAGTTTTTGTATTGACTTCACAGATTTTGAAAGATATTTTAAAACATTTATAATGAAGTGTATTAGGTATTTCTTGCAGCTTGTTTAACGAAACTAAATAAAAGAATAGAATGATTACAAAAAATATATATTTGATTTTCGAATTGAATGTAACAAAACCTTGTTTAAAAATAGATCAGTAAGAAAGTTTTTTTTTTTTAATTGGATATTTTTATTTAAGTAAAGGTTTGCGAAGATAATTACCTGGCTCATATCAAATTTGTAAGTGATTCAATTATGAAGCGAATCACATAAAGGTTATGTTGTGTTAATCGGAGCGATTATTTCTCGCTATTTCTAGAAATAGGTCAGTGGAGGCTGAGCCGCGCTTTGGTGTCTCTGCTGACAAGCTTCAAGTATTGCAGCGACAAAATAAAATATTATAAAATAAAATCTGACGGTAGGTCTCAAAAAGAAAATATCAGCGTACTTTTTTAAATTTCGAATGCAATCCAAATTTGAAATCTCTAAAAGCTGTATATCTATGTCTATATCTTTTCGCGTCGAAAAAAATTTTGACCTTACTTAGTGTTACTTAGTGTACCTGACTTGAATTAGTGTGCGTGTACTACTTAGTGACCAACGGTTGGTCACTCAGCACACGCACACACTAGTAAAGTAGTATGACATTTGGCGACTAACGAGCGTAGATGTCATGCACACTATGTTAAAAAAGTTGGCTTATTTGTTGCAAACACTCTTTATAAATATATAAATTATCTAAGCCTCAGTTTCAACAGTCAGTCTTATGTCATAATAAACAGATATTTTAAATGTACAATAATTATTCATATATTCAAATTTATTAATTATTACAACAAGGTCCTAAAACTGTAACGACACTTGAACTAAGTTTTAGAATATTCTTAGGCGTTTAAATATAATGACGGAACATTATTTTAAGCTTCTGAAATTTGGTACTTTTAAGGCGTGACTTTATTTCAAAAGATTTGCCTAAACTAGTATGTACTTTACTTCAGTAAAGATTTAAAAACACACACACACAAATCGTTTCAGAATTATACTATTCTGAATTCAATTCAAAATGTTATAACTCGAAATACATGCGTTTGCTAATAAGTTGCATCCGGACATCTCCACCCTACCGGACATCCTCCCAATATCAACAGATTCAATATCTCCAGGAAATATTGTTATGTAGTAGCGTTAACCTCTTATTCCACTTAATATAGAATTGAGGCTACATTTAAAATCCAATTTGCAGTGGCTGAAATCATTAGAAGCATCGTACTTCGCTCCGTGCCACAGATTAAATTCATAGACATTCTTAACAGCTTGTAAATTTCCAACAGCTTGTCTGATGCCTTCTATCGAATTGGGTTGAGGCATCATATTAAACGTGTTTTGGAGCTGATTCCACGGTGCCTCCATTAGAGTTGGTGGGTATACATGTGGCAGAATTCAGTTGCAATTAGAAACATGCAGGTTTCCTCGCGATGTTTTCCTACACTATCGATGCATGAGATGAATTATACACACAATTATTATTTATTAATGCGCAGTTTTGAACCCAAAATCATCGGTCAATGTGCACAGGTTCTAATCACTGAGTGATCTTGACTGAATGGAATTATTATTTTCTTCCTGTGGATTTAGAGCTGTATGCTAAGAATTTGTTATTTCTGATAACGGATGCATAAATTAAATCACCTGTTACGATTGCATGTAAATTGTTTGATGAAAACGAATGAGTTTATCTGCGATTCTTCATGATATAATCTATATTCAGAATCGGTAAATGTAAATAATATATACGTATTCTTGTAAAACGATGATCATCTGCATGCGCTTGTGCCCATTTCAATAGAGTTTATTTTAGTTTCAAAGTGGAAATGTGGAAATTATAAAATGGAATTTAAAGAATTAAAAATATTTCAATCCCGCGAAAATGACTTCGTTCTAGGTTCGTTTACCGAGAAAATTGCATTTGCCGCTGAAATTTAAATAACCAACAAATATAGTGACATTTTATTTTTTTTAATTTTCAAAACAGGCAGAGACATTTTTCTAATGGCTACGATTCTTATATTAAAAGAGATCTTATAAACGTAATGCAGTAAATGTTAAATTGCTATAATTCTGCATCTATTACCAATTTTATTAAGCGTCAAAAATCGTTTAGTATTTTTATTTTTAAAACTTCACAGTTTTTTTTATGTAAAACTAATTCGGAAATCAAACACATTTCTAAAATATAGAACGACTGAATAGTTTTTCAAATTAAGAAATATTCTGGTGCAGGTTTATTAAGCGTATAAAGATCTTGATACTTTTTATTGCTTGAATTAAAAGCTTGTTGATGGATCATCGTACGACCACAGTTTCATATATTCAGAATAAAACTACGCGTACTACTACATATTACTCTACCAAATATAAAAAAGGACCCACCATTCCCACTACAATAGTTGTTTCAAAGTTAAAATACAAATCAGACACAGTTCAAACATAAAATACTAAAGCATCATTTAAATCGAAAGAGAAACTATTCGGACGCCTCGGGGGTAATTTCTTCAGCGAACATGCAAGGTCGCACGACTGCCATGATTGATTCTAAGCCGACCGGTTATAACAGATGAGATGGAAAGGTTCATTATTGACACGCATAGAAAGTTTTGTAACATTCAGAGGCAAGTTGCTAGTGAATCAAAGTAGAGTTTGTAAACACAAGATCGCAGTTTTGCGTGTCTGGGATTTTAAACCTATACTTATCTATGCTTGAGTCGAGATGGCCCAGTGGTTAGAACGTGTACATCTTAACCGATGATTGCGGGTTCAAACCCAGGCAAGCACCGCTGTTTCATGTGCTTAATTTGTCTTTATAATTCATCTCTTGCTCAGCGGTGAAGGAAAACATCGTGAGGAAACCTGCATGTGACAAGTTTCATAGAAATTCTGCCACATGTGTATTCCACCAACATGCATTGGAACAGCGTGGTGGAATATGTTCCAAACATTCTCCTCAAAGGGAGAGGAGGCCTTTAGCCCAGCAGTGAGAAATTTACAGGCTGTTACTTATCTATACTTATGCGAACTTCGTAGACAAATAGTCAAAGCTACTTAAGTCTGTTTGTCTGTTGCATTCATAGCCAAATTACTGAACCAACATTTTACAAAGCAAGCTTGAATAAAGTTCAAGCAAGACAATTAGTTCAAAATACTTAAGAATATTCAAGTGCATAAAAAATTTTGTTCTTATAATTTTAAGATAACTATTTTCGGATCTTCAAAAAGGAGCCGAGATCAAATTAAAATTTACCGCCGCTTTGACGAAGTTCTATTTGTTCTTAAAACGGCTAAGAATGCCTTTTGTTCGGACTTTGTAATTTTATGGGTCAATAAATCCACAAAGCTGTAACGGGGTCGCATTTGTGCATAAAATTGATTTAAAGATCAATTATTGTAGACAATGTTATCTACAGGAGTATGTTTTTTTATATATTGACATAGACGTTATAATATTCGGACACGTAATCGGAAATAGGTTATATAGAAAAAATCATCGCATCAATAAATGTTTAAATGGAAGTTGTATAACATAGCCTGGTAATATATGAAATAGATTATAAAAGAGAATTGAATAAATGTAAACGTCAAATCTCAAATTCAACCCCAATTTTCAACTCAGCTCAAACCTTTTATTTTATTCTTTAATAAGTATGTAATATAAGGTATTCGTATTTAGAATAGCAAATGCCTCTCATTACTTTCTTAATAGAATATATTTAACATAATATTTGATAATTATATTCTATGTATATTAAATTTAGTTAATTAGATTTGGAACATGGTTATCCGTATAGATTCGAAGGAACTACAAGTGCAGGAACAGTTTACGTTGGTTAAAGCATTTAGATCTGATAAACTACGGACAGACGGACATGTCTGACGCTCGTGTCCTGCATCCTGCAGGAGTTGTTATGTAACCGACTTGTGGAAGTCCACGATTTTCCACGTCATTTCAAAACGATCGTCAAGGCTAAGTGTATATAATTACGTCAATTTTGAACCTTTGCTAACGGAACGAAAACCATGACATATTATAAAACAAAGTCACCCGGTTGCGTCTGTTTATCTGTTTGTTCGTGATAAACTCCAAAACTACTGAACGGATTTTTATGCGGTTTTCACTAATTGACAGAGGTATTCATGAGGAAGGGTTAGGTATATAATTTATTACGGTTTTTGGGTAAATACGTTGATGTAGAGCGACAATTGAAAAAGCAACAAAAATTTTTTAAATAAAAGGCAAAATCATAAAAAAAAAACTCACGTCCATCCGTGGGAAGCCGGGACGGGCCGCAAGTAAAATTATAAACAGAATAGACAGTTTTACTGCTTAACAACAATCAGTATTGTTGTTTTCCAGTTTGAAAAGAGTATTAGATATAGATTAGAGATACGAAGATAACACAAGGGATGACTTAATTCAGGTAGTTGTACCACATTGTAAGAAATTAATATTTCATACAGGACCAATGCTCGTGGACAGTGGTACTACATACAATTAGGTGACCCACTACTCTATCCGCTTGTACATACCATTAAAAAAAAGTGCATACTTCAGGACACGTTGACTCAGTGCAAATTAAAATAGGACCGTGTCAAATTCAACTGACCTACAGTTTAACATAAAAGCTCTTAAGTTTCCTCTAAATTTATTGTTCAGGAACCACCGTTATGTAGAACTCTTGTTTTGATGTGTCACTTCATGAGTCAGGTTTGATACTTATAGAAGATTAACGTAATCCTAGCATGTACTGCGCCTATGGTCGACGGATTTAAATTCAACGCACATTTATAACAGGAAAAAAATATGTAATATAAAATCGTTACGCTATTAAATCAAAGACAATCTATGTTCATTCTTTTTATTAATGCGATATGTCAAATTAAAAATACATACTGTCAAAAGATCGTATAATAATCTTCGTTTGACGTATTGTCGTAATTTTAAAATTCATTAATTCTGAATGACAAAATGTAGTAACTTCAAGTTTCAAGCATTCAACGTATTAGAATATTTTGATTGTTGGTCTTGAGTATTGTTATGTTGTTTAAATTCAATTACTGTTTTGCGTGTCAGTGAAATTTAAACTACTCTTACATATATTTAATGCGTAAATACGGAGACAAAGTCAGAGTCTACTTAAGCCTGGCTGTTTGTCTGTTGCTATCACTGAACTGAATTTGATTGATCATGTTAAAAAGTAAGCTTGAGTTAGGTAAGTAACGACCAAAAGGTTTTTTTTTTTCTAAATGTAAATGTCCCACGCAAATTGAAACATCTGTCAGATAAATACAATGATTTGTAATTATTTCGTAGTGCGTGGTATATTGCGTTCCGATCAAGGTGTAAATGGTAATAACGGGATTAACATTCAAGCGACACTTCGATGACATCATAACGATAGTATGTCAGGGATAATATATTCCCAAGATTATGAAAAGCAAAGTCAAGTAATTGTGACAAAAAAAAATATAAGGACTCGTGGGAATTGTGATTTTTACAATGGACATATTGTTTGTTATCAAAAAAAACAACCTTTGAAATAAATTTCGAAGTCATTAAAATAAATGTATTATATTAATTGTTCGTTATTTCAATACGAAATAAATACAGGGTCGCTTTTGTTATAAGACTATTTTTGGGACGCATATTTGCTTAACAAAAGTTGAACTTACCTTTTTATAAAAAAGACATTTTGCAGTAGTTTTTGCCGGATGTGTATCCGGAGCAAAATTAAAAATAATATTTTTTCGTAATGACTGGAGATATTGATTTTAAATAAATCTAATGTAATCGATCTTAACGGTATTAACAAATTCATAAACCAACCGATAAATTAAAAATGGTTTTCACCTTTTGTCACCCTCTCTCTTTTGTAGTAAAAGTGTAATTTCAAATGAGTAATTTAAATAAACCAAGGTTTCATAATTAATAATCATTTCTTATTTAAGTTTACGGTTATAGTTTAATTGTAACTATTATTGAATTGTATATATTATTATATCCAATCCAATCCATCAGCCCATTTCCATCCACTGCTGGACATAGGCCTCTCCAATTGCACGCCACTGAGATCGTTCTTGGGCTACTCGCATCCAGCTCCTGCCAGCCGTCTTGCGTAAGTCGTCACACCACCGTGCCCGAGGACGTCCTACACTACGTTTGCCGAGATGCGGTCTCCACTCTAGAACACGTTTCCCCCAACATATTTGTCGCAGAACTGATATTATTATATGAAGGGAGAATATAATTCGATTGTCAAATCTTTACAAAATGGCGACCAAGTTTTTACCTGCATTCATAGAGAACCGACGACATTGTTATTTTTTTAGTATCATTGCAATATCAACCTATTCTATGACCAAAGTTCGGATCGTACGTGCATCTGCATTCAATTGAAATATCAAGCTTTAAACTGAATACGTAACTATATGCATCAATATTTCAACCCTGCAGTATTTTGGCAAAAAAATAAGTTTCACATTTATTATGTATCAATTTATAAATTTAAATTTGTTTTTGTTCATTGTGCCACTGTGTACTGTGTATAATATCGCAGTGTCAAAGTTCCCGTATTGTATGCTAAAATTATCGTGAACAATAGACAGAAGTCATTACTAATTTTACGGCTTAAAAGCATTCCAAATTGATAATGACGAGATATAATGACAATCATATTTTTTACCAAGAATGACGTTGTTTCGTAATTAAACTAGGTTTAACTCATTTTGGACGTTAAGTCTCAGTATAATCTGACGAGTTGAGCTAATTACGTAATTATACATCCGATGTGATCTCTGTTTTAATTGGGTCGCGGTTATGATTAATTTTCTATATTGAATGTTAGGTAATCCGGTATCACGATTCCGATAGCAATCGATCGTAAAGCGATATTAGCGATAGCTACGCATACGGTTTGATAATACAGTTACGCCCACCTCTGCGGGCTAGCGACGCACACGGCGCGCCGTGCTAGAGCCACACTTTCACCTACGCCCTCTGCGAGCGAATTGTATGCGAATACTGTGTCGTAACTCGGAACGACCCTATTGGGAATACCGTTGTCATTTACATAGTGCATTGTTAACGGAACATGTATGGAGTATGTCATGCAGCCGATGGTGTAGCCGTTATGTATGATGTTGAAATGTTCCGTAGTTTTATCGATACTGATGAATGATGTACCTATTACCTACATGTCAATTAATCTAATTAGATTTATTGCAGTTGCAAGTCTTTACAATGCTGTTAGTTTACCCGTAGGTGTTCTATATTGGTTTAAGGTAAGTTTGTGGAAATGCAAATGCCTACTACGAGACAGCAGTAGTCGCGAGTTCATCGCCCGGCATCGATCGCGCTGTTTGTAAACATTGCGGCAATATGCGACTTCAAACAAAATATTAGGAGATAACCAAGGCAACGCCCACGGTGCTGGGCGGCCTGTCAGAGAGTGTAAAGAGACTCACCTGTACGATCTGCGCGCTGTCTTTGTCGAGCAGAAACTCCATGGATTTGTGGGGCCGAGGCGCGCGCTGGTCGGGCGGCGCCAGGGCGAGCAGGGATCGCGCGTGCAGCACCGTGCGCTGCGTGTCCACGTCGGTCTCGAGCACGCCGGGCGCCGGAGCGGGCGGCGGGCGCGGCCGCGGAGGCTTGTGCGCCACGCCGCCCGCCACGGGGGGTGCCACCGCCCGCGACACACCCTCCTCCTTCAGCGGGATGCGCACATACTGCGGCCCGGCGGCCGCCGTTCGCACTCCCTGCCCCGCGTCTGCCGTCGTCGGCGGACCGCTGATACTCGCCCGCCCGTTCGCGCCTGCGCCCCTTGATTTTTTTTCTTTGCGCCCCGAGAATCGGAAGTTCGCGAACCGCGAAAGGAAGCCGGCGATGCGGCTGCGCGGCGCGCGCGCGCCCGCTTCCGTCATGGCGACGGCGCACTCTGCGGCCTGCGCGCGCGCTCCCTCGCCTTCCCCCTCCACTTCCACTACCTCTGCGTCTGCCGCGTCCACGCTCGCGCTCGAACTCTCGCTCGTCGTTCGTTCTGAACTGTCGTTACTACTCGTACTAGTTTCCCGCCAACTGACTTCGGCCACTATTGGTGAAAAAGTGACTCCCTTCGATCCTGTCGAAACAGAGCGCGCCGGTGGCGCCGAGTCGGGCGGCCGCGGGCCGACTAGTTGTAGTGAAGCTCGCAACTCTTCTGGAGTTTCGCGATGCGGCGTCGCCCGCGCTCGCAACTCGGGCGTGGAGCGAACTCGCGCGTCTCCAGACCGAAGGGGCGTCGATGCGAAGCTCGGCTCTCGAATAGGATCCGGTGAGGGAGACCGCGGCGGCGATGGTGTAGCTGACGACGGTTCCATGCGCCGTCGAAGTTCGTCAAGAACGTCATCCCATGCACCCCACGAGTCCTGTAGGCGCCGTGCTGTCAGCACGGAGAGCTCACGATCGTAGTTTCCGGTGTCGGCGAGCGCTCTTTTCGCGTTTTCGTCCAACCGCCGGGCTGTAGCTTCCATTTCCCTCGCAAACGCTTGTTCCGATTCCGTGGTAGAGTCGCTGCCAGCGCTCGGCTCGCGGGCCGGCGTCGACCGCAAGGGACGCGTGACCACATCGAGCAAGGGTGGTGGTGGTGGCGGCTGGTGCGAAGGTCGCGGAGGGGGCGGCGGAGGGAGCCGCGGTCTCCGCGGCCCTCCGCGATAGTCTAGGGCCGTCAGGTCGGCCACGCTTACGGTGAAACTGTCGCAAACTTCGAAGGTCTGACGGAATCGCGCACTGTGAGCCGCGTGGCGCTTCGGCTCGGTGCAGACGTCGAGCTCGGCGGGCAGCGAGAGAGCGCGCGCAGCGCGGTGCTGGCGACGCGTGGCACTGGGCGAGACGAGGCAGGGCACGCTGCCGGCGGCGACCGGCCCGTGCGCTATTTCGGGCGGGCCGCGGCGGGCGGGCGGGGGCGGCCGGCGCGCGCGCTCGCTGTAACCGCTGTCCTCGCTGAGGTTTTCCGCTGAAAGATGAGCACGAGGCGCTGGGCGAACCGGCGGCGGTGACGCCGGCGGCGACTCGAGGGAGTCCGGCGATAGACTAGGTGAAACTGGAGCGGCACATGACCGTTCGAGGGATTCGAATTGCGCGAGGCTAGACGAACGTGACAGGGAACCGAGGCTGGTCGGGGAGTTGCCTCGCTCTCGTCTCCGGCGTTTTGCCGGACACGCCCATTCCCGCTCGGACTCGCTGTCGCACTCCGATCCTGATGGATGAAGAGAAGCTAATTTCAAATTCTTAATTAACGCTACTGAGATACACCACCACCTGCAACGGCTTCAAGCGCCGGTAATGACAATGACACAGAAAGTGATATATTTATATTAATTTGGACAAGATCCAAAAAAGAAATCACGATGTTATAATTAAACGTTGGACATACAATATAAATGAAGTAATTGAAGTAAATAAAGTAAATTTATAAAAAAATAATAATTTATATATAATTTAATTAAAAGAAATAATGATACAAAAGTTAACACTTTTTTATAAAATGTAAATAAAAACAATATTTATACTATTTGGGGACATCTAACGCCATCTATATTTTTCTTCGAATAACGTTAAGAACATTCGCTATTCGTCCCTAGATGGCGCTACGTGCGTTAAATTGTTAAGTTAAACCTTTTATAAATACCTGCTGTGCCGCGAACATGTATGACCGAGTCGGCATCTGAGTCAGATAGCCAGGTGGCTGCAGAAGAGCGTTCAGAACGTAAGTCATCGCTTGTTTCCTCGACTATTGTTTCGAGGTACAAAGCGTGAGTGCTGCCATTGTCACCTGTACACAAAACATTTATTGGTATTTTCTATTCCATAACAGATGGCGCTAGCATACTAATCTAGTCGAATAAAAATTTTAGTATGGTCACAACCATATCTAAACAATAGCAGCAAACAATTATCCTCTGATTATAATTAATTCAAATATTTGCATAAAATCGCAGTAAAATAATATAATCAAAACAATAATAATTCTTATGCTAGTAAACTTTCTCTCTACTTCTGATTGAATTATGTAATGTTGATATTTTATTCGTGCTAGTAACAAATTATTGTCTCCTTGTATCTATTTAGGAAAGGCGACTTTATTTCTATGTATAGAAGATTCACAATACTTTAGCATTGATTGCGTTTCCGTCAAATGAGTTCAATAACATCGACTTGATTAAAGCAGATACGTATTATTATTTTGTTCACAAAATTGACATTGCGAAGACCGTGAAATGCTGATACTTACGCCGGTATCATGACTTATTCATTTCTTTATAAGAGAGCGAAAACTTGGAACATATTTTATCAATACTGTAGAAAATATTATTAAAAATGAAATGTAACGCTATTGACATAATTGTCATAATTTAGTTATTTATAACGTCATTGCAACGATCATTGCGTCTGAAATATCATTTTGAATTTTTGAAATGTCAAATTAATAAATAGGCATAAACATTATATTTTTGAAGTATCGCTACACAGATTTAATTTCATTTTTTTCTCCCGTAGCGTTGCCCACGTGTGGGTTCGTGATACCCTTTGGAATACCCTATATGTTTATAGTGTATACTATTAGAATGAAAACTATTAAACAAAATATAATCGATTACATATTATGAGGTCACACGTCAGGCAGCCGCTGACATAAAAAAAACGGATTGAACGATCAAATCCAATCATGATTACAGTTCACATAAAACAATAGTGGGGCAGATATATGAATTCCCAGTCGGTCTGACCTCGCTGATGAGGTCAGACGTGTACCAGACCATCGGAGTTATAACGGTGACTGGTCACTTACGTCCGTGTGACATCTCGATAAATACACATGGAATTATATATATGCCTTACTTTATAGTATTTCAGCCAATGATATTCTAATAAACAGATATGTTATATCCATACTAAACAACAGAAAAAAGTGTGCCGCGCCGGGGACCGTTTATTTTAGTTTAGTTTTACATTTCGTTAAAAGTAAAAAGGATAGCTTGATAAAAATAAGTAAAAGGGATAACTAGATGTTTTAATTACGCGAAACGTATTACTACGTAATTATGATGTATTATAACGTATTACTACGTAAAACGACTAAAGGCAAACGTCCCAATTAGGACGTTTTCTAGTCTTCACTTTTTGCGCGTTAATAACATATCTGTTTACTACAACATCATTGAGTTCAGCCGTCCTTATACGCAAATAATGTTTATGAAACTACCTAAAATTATACAAAGCTCGGACTTTAAAATAATAAATAACGTAAACAAAAGAACATAAATAAGGCAAAGCTTATTTCACGACAAAATACAGTATTATAAGATTATGAAAATCGTGGAATTAGTAAATTATTTTATGCGGGATAAATTATTTAATTGCATATAATTATTTAGTATACGTATGTTAGTTAATAAGTAATTACTGAATTTCTTTTCGGTTTTTCTCGGACAATTACATGTTTGAAGTTGGTGATATCTTAACATTCAATTAAATGAGGTAACATGACGTTTCGATGTTCTTATGAGCTTAATTCAATAAAGAATATATTGTAATATATAGAACGGGTTTTTCTTTAAACAGAAAAGTTATTCTAATCCAATTGCGATTCAACCATTCAACGATTATATGATGTGTTACTAGAGCAACCTTAGCTTTTAATACGGTGTTATGACATTTGATTCTATATCAAAATTTATATCACATTATTATTGCATATTATTAATATAGCAGGGATTTTTGAATTTACTTTATTATATACAATTATTATTGTAATTAATTGATCAATAATTAGTAAAACTGTAATTAATATTATTTTATATGGCATAGCATTTAATACTGGCATGTAACATTTTTCTTTCATTCTTATTTTAAATATTATTGAGCTGTCATTATAAAACAATTGGACGATAGCGTGGGGCATTCTAGCAAAAGATAGAGATATTGAAGCATCATTGTAAATCGATATTATTTATAAATTACACATGTGATAATTAAAATCTTTATTCATTATAGAAACGTTATACTGTTTACACAAATATTCTACCGAATCGGAAAGAAACACCTCAGTGAGAAAAACCGAAATAAATAACAGCGGTAATCTTACCGTACCTTATACCTTGCTCTGTATACTTGCACCTTACATAACTATTATATTGATAA
This sequence comes from Vanessa cardui, assembly GCF_905220365.1. Taxonomy (NCBI): domain Eukaryota; kingdom Metazoa; phylum Arthropoda; class Insecta; order Lepidoptera; family Nymphalidae; genus Vanessa; species Vanessa cardui. The sequence goes on from NC_061124.1 coordinate 3,286,978, forward strand.
AGTAATATAAAAAAGCGTAAAAATATAAAAATATTCACCATTATGATATTATTAGTAAGACACGATAACATTTTTTTAATATAATATATAGAATAGTAATAATTAAAGCATCATTAAAAAGAAATAAGATACTATTAATATTCAAAATGTTATACATAAAATACTAGCAACCCGCCCCTGCTTCGCACGGATGCAGTAACTGATACCAAAATATACTGCAGAAAGTGTTTATTTACAGCACATTAAAAACTTTATAATGATGATACATATTTGTATCCACCTTTTTTTCTTATTTATTATTTATATACATATCATACCATTTCAAATAAAATGAGTTAATATATTACAGATATATTTATTGGTTATCGGATAATGGCATTGTTACTTTAATAATGAATGTGACACCATTGTTAACTGATGAAATATTGGAAACAAATCTGTCAATTTACATTATTAGGGGGCAATTTCAGATTATATAAGTATAAATATGCTTTATTTCCATAATAAATTTCAATAAAATCGTTGACTTCTTTACAAACAGTCTTATAAGCCGTTGGTTGAATTTGTTTATAAAAAACAATATTAAATTATTCTTGAAATTTATTCCTGAATATTATTACTGCATTTTGAGTGTTTCTCAAAGAACATTAGTTTATAATTACTTGCAATTTGATCAGACTGCAATGGCGAGGAATTTTAATGGGAGTTCATCGACCCCGTGTGATGGTATTAGGCCGGTTCTACATTATCTATGGTTTGGGACGGTTATTAATTGAGAAGTTTAATCAAATACAAAAGCATCGTCAATATACTGTTCTTAATTAATCTTTATATTAATTTGACTGGATCCTCTACTCTTTTTAAGACTACATATTGGAAAAGTATATCGATATTTTTAAACAAGTTACAATTTGATTTGTTTTCTTTTCTGACGACTGTATTATTTATTCTAATTCATCAAAATGAAATATATGCTTTATTTTAGAACTAAAATCTTTATTTAAAAAAAAATAACACTCGTTAATTGGATTGTAAAAATATACCACCGGTTCTAAATTCAGCGACATTTTATTTATTATCTAAAATTGAGCAAGTATGGGTATAATTTCAATGACAAAATCTATTTTATTATTTGAAATAGCCTGGAGGTGATCATTTCATTTCCAATTGTACAATTTACGAAAATATAATTAGTTTTTTAATGTCATTAACATTAAGTATTATACTGTGGATATTACTAACATACACAAAGCGAGCCGTATCATATCGATAAAAATCTAAATCATAATATTTTTATAAATTTAAATACAATTTTCTTTATCTGATATGTGATATATACACGTATAATGCGGGATACATTTGACTAGCTGACTATTCTGAAATTCGCGTTGATCAAACGAACTATTCTTCTTATAAGGCTATAAATATACAGTCTTCTATATATATTACTAGTTGTCGCCAGCGGTTTCGCTCGCATTTTAAGTGTTGATAGACATGTGTTAGGCAAAAAGCCTATGTCCTATCTTGAAGTTCAAGTTTGTTTCATAGCGAACTTAGTCAAATTCGGTTCGTTGATTTGTCAGTTACAGAGAGACAGACAGAGTTATTTTCACATGAATAATAAATATTATATATTTTTTTTTTAATAAATATGTGACAACATGTATGTGACATTACTCTGATCCCAATGTAAGTAGCTATAGCACTTATGTTATGGAAATCAGAAGTAACGACGGTGCCACAAACACCCAGACCCAAGACCCATAGAAAACTAATGGTAATCAACATCGACTCGGCCGATAATCGAACCCGGGACCTCAGAGTGGCGTACCCATGAAAACTGGTGTACACACCACTCGAGCATGGAGGTCGTCATATTAATAATAGATTTGTCGTGGAATTCTCGACATATTTCGGGAATTCTTCGGTTTTCTTCGTCATATAACGGATGCATATACATCACGAAACCGGAATACTTCATAATAAATTCCTGAATGGAAAATATGCAATAGAAACAAAACGATCGCGGTCCCTTCGTAACACGCTGAAGTAATTAGCTATCACGAACAATTTAAAAACAACATTCCAAACTTGAATCAATTTGTAAGACGCGATGATAATTACTGCGTTGCATACTATGATCGATATATAACACTTTTTATATGTTAGTAACATAAAATAGATTTAGAACAAAGATTATATGTGCATGTAAGTCTAATTCAATAATTGTATATTAAAGGTATTTTGATAATTTTAATTAAAGTAATTACCGTAAGTATCAAAAAGTAACATATGAACTTTTTAACTTTCAAGCTTGCTTCGTACCAAATTTAATCAAAGTATATGAGTTACTTTAGAATTTATCATATAAGTAAGTAGTAGTATATAGTAGAACTGCACATAGGGCTCTGGAACCAGTATGTAAATGTCGTAGTAAGATGTATATAATATGTATAACGTATATCTTCTATTGGGATCAAGATTGTATAATCTATTAAACATACTATATAAACATAATATGGAAAACATCCCCTGGGAGGAGATCCTCCCAGGGGATGTTTTCCATATTGATCAGTACTTCAGTAGCAAACAAATGTGTCTAAAAAATAATATTATACATGTAGCTATAAATCTACAATGAAATACATCTTTTTAATTTATCAGGGTTATATTTATATATTTTGTTCCATATTACTATTATATGATTATTATTTCATAGTCAATATTTCAATTAATATAAATAAATTTTGAATATAAAAAAAATCTATCGAAAATAAAATCAGAAACGTGTAGCGTGTGAGAACACAGTAATGATTGTACGGATTATTTCTGGTACGTGCAGTAAACACATATTTACAAATTAAATATAAACATTGTATGTTAGTTCAAGTTTAGATATTCGTAATTTTACAGTATTATTCCATTTCGTATAACGGGCAATTGTTATAGGAAATCTAATACATAGGTAGATCTCAAGATCTACATTACGTTGGAATGTGTACTGTCATAAAACGGATGAAAAGAGCAAACGCAGACGCAGCATCGACGTCTATACGTGCTTTCTGGGGTATCAGCTATCTCGTAAAAAAACAAAACATAGTTATAAGCTACGCGGCAGTTAAAAAGAAGGTTTATATCGAAGTAGATAAAAGACAACATTTGTAACTTTCCTCGAAAAAAAAAAAGATTTTTTTATGTATGTTTTATGTCAAAATTTGTATATAGACCATAATTGTAACCATGTGAAGTCAGAACGAGTAGCTAGTTCTAATTTAAAAATAGTTAACATTGTTTAATCAAATCAAAATAGTCTTTTTTGTACACCAGTAAACGCAGTTTATTCATGTTTGAGAAATATTCACAAGGCCTTATCGCTAAAAAACCGATTTCTTCCATATCTTAATAGGAATATACTTAACGCATGCGAAACCTTATTAATATACATATCCTGAGTAATTATTTTTACTATATTATACAATGTGAATAAATATTCTAATATACTGAATCGACTTATTTATGTGAATTTCCATAAAAATGTTAAAAATTACTCATTAATTTCACAGCTATTTCTATAATCGTTTACCGAAAATAGACAGTTTTATTTAAATATCTAATGACTTTTTATCGAGAAGACTTCCTGCTATAAACACATGTCACGAACACTCTTTAACAGCGCGGTTTGATTGAAATTTTAAACACGTGATAAAAGTATCGTCAAAACAACACATAAACAGTTCACCAAGTTAAAACGGTACCACTATCGTTTAGTTTCACGCTACAGAAACAGTTAACAAATTCGTTAAAATACAATACATTCGCGTGATAGGTGAAGTTAAAACCGTATAGTTAATTGTTACGGAATAATGAAACTAATAAAAATAATGAGTTTTATATATTTTTTTTATTAACTGGGATCTAACGCCCTAACTGAACTGATCATCATTACATTATACACTAGCGACCTGCCCCGGATTCTCACGGATGCAATAGTGATACTAAATATACTACAAAATTTGTTTATTTACGACATCATATTAGAGACTTCTAAAATAATCAGTGTTCCTTAACTATATTGTCCATGTATCATATACAAAACATTCCTCTCGAATCACTCTATCTATTTAAAAAAAAACCGCTTCAAAATCCGTTGCGTAATTTTAAATATCTAAGAATACATAGGAACAGAGTGCGGTATACTGCTTTGTTTTATACTATGTAATGATACACCTTTTTGTACATATAGGAAGTAACGAAGAGAAAAGAAGTGGAGAGAAGTCGTAGGCATGAACTAGTAATAACATACAGCGTTAATAAACTAAATTAAAACTGTTTAGCGTGAAATGTATACCTGCATTTTTTACGCTCTGAAAATATTGATTGTAGTTTCGTATAAAAAATATTAATCATATAAATAAGCGATAAGCTAAAGATATAATATAACAATTTAATGTCACTCATTCGTTTCGGACTAATTACATACAAAAATTAAAATACTACTATCTCTTTCTAACGTGAAGACATAATGAGGAAAGCAAATCTTTTACTTAATTAAGTTTAGAGATTGCATAAATCAGAATTCAGGTTCAACGCACTACTATTTTTATGATTTAATGTGTTTTGCTTTAATTTTAATCGTCGAATAACGTCAGTACTTAACACCCAATAATTTTGTTGTAATGCATCGTAAAACATAAATTAACGATTGCAACATTACACGTTTAGTTAACAACAATTCAAGACATCAAATGTGATTTGATCGTTTCGATAAACCAAAATCTAGATCGTCGAGATGTTTCGTAATAAGAGAATGTCACATTTTGCACGTTTAAGAAAGTAGACTGGTAGATGCGAAAACCGTTCTAATTCACTCGCGAACGTAAAACCTAAGTATCATATTCCATTCCAAATTCGAATTCTAGTTTTTTTTTTATTCATAACGCATTGGCTACACTTTTTATGTCAATGTAAAACCAGTTATTAGAACGCTGAAAGAGGTTTTATAATAATCTCATAACATACATTAGCTGTCATTAGCAGCGTTATGTAAGAATATTTATATACTACTAATACAATAGTGATAGGACGTTGTTTGTTATAATCTGTAGTCAAAGAATAATATGTTACTTAAAGATTTAAATCGAATCATTGTTATTTTGTCCTAATGAAATATTTACAATAGGTATTTTAGGTGTAAGAAATTCGTTCATTCGTGTTGACAAGGTCAAAGGTAACACTTAATATGCACCCCAAAAAACATAACCTGTATAATTTTATACCCAATAAAATCTCTTCGAATCAAAATAGAAAATACAGAGCGAGTTTGGGTAGCTGAGTATTCATTGTGTAAATAAAAATTGTTTATTTCTTTAAAAAATAATTACCATTTTAAAATTAACGTAATAAGGAATAACTGGATTATGTAACATAGAAAGCACGTAGATTTGAAAGTAAGCTGTAATTTAAAAATATACTTAAATTACAGAAAATTCCGAACAGTATGAAGTCTGTAATTTGTTAAGAAGTACACCGCAATAGCCGAGGGTTAATAGTGCGGTTAATATCGTAATGAAACTAAACTATTATAACGGACGTTTAACGTCTTATGTAGTTGTTGGGTTATTTAACTGTGCTCATTAAAAAATATGAATATATTTACAAATTAACTTAAAATACTACATTGATAACACTTTGTTTACAAGACTGTTTTCCAATTAAAAAGAAGCCTATCTCCTTTCTCAGACTCTTAACTACTTATTTGTGTACCAAATTTTATTCAGTCCAGTATTGCCGTGAAATCGGAATTGACACTTAGTTACTTTCGCATTTATTATATTAGTAAGGATTAGGTACTATTAAACGTTTTCAAAAAAAGAATATTATCGGTTTTTTGTTTTTGTGTGTTCGATTTTTTGAGGCAACTATTCGAATTCTTTATACTGGCTATCAATATAAGAACTTCCAGCATTGTACAAAGCATATATGTCATAAATAATTTGTAATATATTTAATAGGTGATCTCTATATTATATCCCCTTTTATTATGTTATAATATACATTGTTGTCAATGATAAATAATTAATCAGAATTCGAAAATGGAATAATTATCCTTTTGAAACTGTCTAGAATATTTGTTATAGGAATTGATTGAAGGTAATAATGTACCTACATTGCCTTTTATTGTTTTAGCTATATTATATATGTACATTCTTATTTAAGTTGATGACTTTTTCTATATGTTTGAATAAGTTTTCCGCAACGATATCACAGATAAATAATCATAATACGAAAAAGGAATTGGTATCCTTTTTAATCTGTGCAGAATCATAATTTATTAAAGGAATTGATTGCCATTAATTGTTGCTATTTTTTTGGTATTATGCAATGATATTCTAATAAACAGATATGTTATATCCATACTAAACATCAGAAAAAGGTGTGCCGCCGGGGACCGTTTATTTTACATTTAGTTACAAGTAAAAAGGATAGTTTAATAAAAACAATAAGATAAATTATTACTACGTAATTATGAAGTATTATAACGTATTACTACGTAAAACGAATAAAGGCTAACGTCACAATTAGGACGTTTTATAGTCTTCACTTTTTGCGCGTTAATAACATATCTGTTTACTAGAACATCATTGGTATTATGATTATATATTAAGGTTTGATTTATATGTCACGATAAAAGTAGGGTAAAAATAATTCGTTTTAGACTGCACGGCATAATTATTTAAAAAAATAGCAAGTTGATACGAACATAACTTGATAAGTTTCAGAATATTGAAGTGCAAAGTAATGACTTTCTCGATGACTTCGCAATCTATCGACAACTCATTCATGTAAGGCCAGTGTAGTACATGTATCGATATAAAGGTGAAAATTAACAATTTAAAGTCTATTAAAAAATAATGGTACAATCGTATAGCTTGTGATTTTTGGTTGCAAGTTGAATGAAATCATCTCATCAATACAATGGCTGATACAATCGCGAAAGTATCGTGGTAATTCGAAATATTATGTATGTCAGATGTTCGAAGCGTGTCTTATGGTGATTGAGCAAAAAAATATCAAAGTCGTAACACACAGTTTCCTCCACAACTCAAGTGGGAATTTAACGGAGAAATACTGTTAACATTCTAGCTAGCATTCCACGCAGTCATGATTTTGTACAAGAATCCATACTATACTAATATTATAAATGCGAAAGTATGTCTCTCTGTTTGTCTGTCTGCTTTCACGCCAAAACTACTGAACAGTTTTAAATGAAATATGGTAGCCAAATAGTCTAGAGCATGAGAAGGGACATAGGCTACTTTTTAATTGGATAAAAGTGTTGTTAACAAAGAGGTCTTACATCAATGTCATATATTAAATCAATTCGTGAATATGTTTATATTTTCTACGCGAGCAAATCCGAGGTTAACAGCTATACATTTATAAATAAGAGTTTAAAAAATACGAGTTGATAATAGCTTTAACATTTTTTTAATTTTGAGTTTTCATATACGTTAGCTAGTTACGATTCTTTGGAAATCCATAATATCTTCAGGTATCAAAATTAAAATTTAAATGGAGCCTAAAATATAATTTGCAATTGATAAATTGTTCCAGACTTAGTGTAGGTATAAAGCCTCAAGCTTATATAAAACTAGCGACACAACGCGGCTTCACACGTATATGCATACGTGTGAAGTCTATAGTAAACAGCTTATAGAATTTATTTCTCTACTATATTATGCATTTATTATACATATAAACCCTCCCTTTGAATCAACATATCTACTAAAATAAAAAGGAATCAAAATCCGTTGCGTCTTTTTAAAGATCTAAGTATATACAGGGACAAACAGAAAGCGAAATGACTTTGATATATATATTTGTTATATAGTAGTTAAGCAAAATTATATTTTTGTATCTATACATAATATATACGTCTAGGTATATTATTACGCTTCTAGTCTTGACGTGATACCATTCACCACTTTTACAGTAATAATAGTAACGGTGCGTAAATAGTTTTTTATATAACGAGGCGTTTTCTCTTCTGAGTGTTTGTTTATTTTTTTGTATTTTATTAATTTCACTGTTCTAGTCGGGGTAGAGTTAACTGCTCTACCCCGTAGGAGAAAGACGACTACCAAGCCATATAGTTGGGTAGTCGGAGTAAGAAAAGTTTCGTCACCTTAAGATCTATTTCCGTGTGCTCAGTATGAGCGATAATCTGCTTTACCGATCGAAAATGACATATTGCGTCGCAATGATTTGATGTTTTGATACAAAAGGTACTCAGAGTTTAAGACTCGATAAAGGAATTAATTTGAAAACTGACGAAGGTTTTCTTACTCTGACTGTACATTATAATGTAGAGTTTAACCTATTACAATTAACACTATTTTTTGGACTTATAGATACTAGAATTACCGCGTTAAAAACAACTTCATAATATTAGTATCTTTATATACAAAACGAAGACACTTCCTGCCGTCTGTAACCTTAGAGGTTTTAAACTATGTAATGAATTTTTATGCGGTTTTCAACAATAAAAAGGGTCATTCAGGAAGGTTTATATGTAAAGTAAATTGTTACTATAGTGGAGAAAGATTCCCCATTTTACTATTCAGAATACAACAAGAATCTAATTTTTATGTATATTTTATAATTTTAAAGTTGTATAAAGACTTATTGTAGCTATTTGAAGACAGGAACTATGAACAACATAGTATTCAACAAACAAGTTTGTTTCATTCAATCGTTCACTCTAAAATGTCCCGCAGTTTTTTTTTAAGAATTTTCTATTTATATATTTTTTTTTAATATAAATGTTGCATATAGACCCTTATTGTAACTGTGTGATGACAAGAACTATGAGTAGCACGAATTAGTCTCATTCAGTCGTTCATTCCAAAAAATTCCGTTGTTGAACTTGTTAATGCTTGGAGTTTATTCAGTGACATTTGGTAGCTAATCTGGGGCACTGGGATTCATTCGTGCAGTATGACATTTGTGTATAAATTAAAACGTGCGTTACAAGCGACGGATTTGACCGGCCGGCCCGCTATACGGTCACGGTCTGCGAGCTTACGGTCTGCGGTGCTGTAGCCCGGTAACGCTCTCACTGCGACGGTGAGAGGTTGGCTTTGAAATCATCACTACATATTATAAAGCAAAAACCCCCCGCCTCTGTCTGTCTGTATGTTCCTTTAATGTTGTCTTAAATTTTCGCGATTATTACACATTGAAATACAGACAGTCTACCCGTGTTACAAACGCTGTAAAGTGCTCGAAACGTCGGGATGTCAAAAATAATTAATATACGCGATTCAAATCCGTTATAACTAGTTTTATTTAAATGTATGTTCCTTTAACTCCAAAACTACTGAACGGATTTACATGCGGTTTTCACTAATAGACAGAGGATTTTATAAGGAAGGTTTAAAATTATTTAATAAGCTTTTTGTGTAAATAAGTTGAAATAGAATGACAATTTTGAAACCCTATTACATAGTATAAAACAAAGTCACTTAACGCTGTCTGTCCATATGTAAGTATGCTTAGATCTTTAAAATTAAGCAACGGATTTTGATGCTGTCTCTTTTAATAATGGATAGAGTGATTCGAGAGGAAGATTTTTGCATGTAATACATGGACAATATAGTAAAGAAACACTGATAATTTAGACAATTTCTACCATATTTAGTAAGAGCATTGCACCCGCGCGAAGCCGGTTCGGGTCGCTAGTTAACAATGGTAAAAAAAATGTAACAAAAGTTAGATATATAACAAAAAAATAACATATTAATAAATTTACTTAGTTGTAGGTTTGTGCAAGTAGCAACAAGCAGTAATGTGTTCCTATTTGACGGGTGAGTGAGCCAGTGTAACTAATGGCACAAGTGGCATAGCATCTTAGTTTCTAAGGTTGCTGGCGCATTAGCGCTATAAGGATTGGTTAATGTTTCTTACAGCATCAACATCAAGGGGCTGTGTGAAGGTGGGGGAAGGCCTTAGTCCAGCAGTGAATCTTTACATACTGCTATCAACGGTCGTATAAACAAATGTCACTTTAAATTTAATCCACCTGTCCGTGTTTCAACTACAAATAAAGATATTTCGGTAAATGACCTGATGAATAGATTCAACGATTCTTAAAGGGTTTCCCATAGCAAGAGCAAGACAAATAGGGATGTGTTAGATATACATTATACATCCATCCCGCAGTTAAGTGCACTTGAGCGCACTTGACTGCACTTCCTCACACTGCGGTCGCTTGACATTTAACACTTCGGACACTGTGTTGACACACACTATGGAAAGCAAAGTCTACGTATACATATAATACTATTATCACACATTCGGAAGCATATTGATCAAATTATACTTCACTGGAATAGTCTTGCACATTTTAGTCATAACTTTGCATTCGATGGGATCGGAATGTAGATTATAGCAAGATTAATCGGCCCAAAAATTAATACTCAATATATTTTTTTAATTTAATAAGTAGTCGCATGACCTAACAATGCTAATGCCATAACAAATTTTAACGATTCCTTACATCGCAATGCGCCATCAACTTTGGGAACAAAGTAGTTATGAAAATTGTCTCTGGAGTTCCACAGCCTCTTCACACATCAAACCATAACACAACTGTATAAATTATGATCAAGGTGGTACCTATCTATCCAGACTGGCAGGTGCCAGTCTGGATAATCTGGATCATCTTATCTGGATAATCTTATCGAAATCACTTTGTGGTAGGTACCACAAAGTGATTTCGATAAGGACTATAATTATATTAAATAAGATGTTATGTCTATAAATATATTTTTAATATGATTGCTTATTGATGTTTAAGAATGAGGTTGTAAAATAATACGCAAGTCAAGACAATTAAAAAATAAGAATATTCATACACACATATGCACACATTAAGCCCATGTCAGATTATGTGTAAAGATACACTGATGACTAATGCCCAGCCAATCTAAACAGTACTTTTCTCTATGAAGAGAAATTATACTGATTATAAAATGGGCCTCGCGGAATGCATCAATGGTAACTTACCAATATCGGAAGTATGTATCAAGGCTACATACAAAATGTCAAGGCTCAATCAGGCCTGAGTACCAAACCAAACTATAGATTTTCACCAACTTGCGCTAAATGATGCTCACATCTTATTAATCTTATGGACACGTGTACAGTAATAAAATTACCGAAGGTCGACTGTTTTATTTAAAATTCCCCCTAAATTCTCAATAAATTAAGCGTTAGCCTAACACTTTGATATTCACATTCACATGACTCTATAGCTATACTGTTTTCTAGTTACAAATCGTATTATATGTATGTATGCTTAAAGAAGTTACATGTGGCGTTCTGTACATGTGACTATGTGTTGCGATTTTTAAATAGACGTAAGTAGAACACTAAAACCTTACGTATTTTATTATATACTACATACTTATTAGATACATATATACTTCGTAGTCCCTATACTGGTTAGGGACACTATTAAGGAGCTGTGTAAAGTACTGTATCCAAGATATAGGAATGTATGACGTACAATATAATAATTCATATAAGTATTTATATAACAAATCGATCACGGGGAGTTTCGAATAAATTGCGATTACCTTGAATCAATCGACCAATTCGCCGACAATTGCTTTGCGTCAAATGCCAATTAAAACATGCTTCGAACTGGTTCAAACCAGACATCCGTTTTAGTTAGGTATTTAAATCAAAATGTTCGAAAAAATCACGCTATTACAACGTGTACGAATTCTACTCTAGAAATTCATATAGTATAAGCAATATCGACAAGAATATCTATATAAGTAATTTTCTCAGAATTCCCACTTTTTATAAGAGTAAAACAATTGCTTACTATTGTATAAAAACTATACAATTGTATATCTGTTAACCGGACGTGAAAGATCCCGCAGTATGTAGCTTGGTAACAGTTCATTAAACATTGTTGCCATAACGAACTATCTTATTATTAAACCAATTAATTTTTATTAAAAGATTACTCGAATCTTTATGAACAACTATGGAGAGCTATAGTATTATATATTTGCGTTGCAATAATGTTTTGAAGGTTTGACTTTCAACTATTGATTTAAGATTTTCATGATTATTTTGTATTGTACACTAGATTACACAGACGATAAAAAAGCTTGGATGTAATACATGTTGGCTTCCAGACAGGATATATTACAAACATATATTGTATCTACTATGTTAGAGTAGCTACTGAGTTTCTTTTCGGTTCTTCTCGGTAGAATCTATTTTCAGAACCGGTGGTAGCTTCACTTAATATAGTTGTTAAATGACCATTCAAAAGTGCTCGTAAAAGCCTACTTGAATAAAGTATATATTTGTTTTATTGATTTTAGCAGTTCCTTTTACTCAAATTAACAGATATGTATTTTGGATGTACAAACTATGTAGTTTTATAATGTCCATTATGATGACCCCGCCATTTATTATTAAAAAAATGTGCTGAAATGCCCTTGTCACGCTCTTGAATATCATTTTTAATAAATTCAATAAAGTAGAGTAGCGGTGCTAACCGGACTTGAAAAAAAGGATTTCATCATAAAAATGATATTTTTTGAGTAAATTTTTAAGCAGCACATCATAGCACATACTGGGCACTTGAGCACATTTTTGTCATCATAATGGCCATAGTTTTATATGTATGTCGGTTTTAAGTAAATAAGCAATTCCTGACATCCCAATGTACAAATTTGATAATCGAACATATCCAATGAGGTTGGCGAATGTTGGCGATGACGGTTGCAGCTGCGTTCAGGAATCCGTTGAGAAATCGCGCGGTTTGAATTATTTATTAAACGTCAACGTTCGCGCCTTGCCCGGTTGACCGGAAAATCGTAGTCTACATAATATTATTATCTATTGTGTAGTTTGAAACCTAGGTATTAACGGATGATCAAAATTTCCGCGCGTTCCGACTGCCTTTTGTTTTATAATTAAAGGAATTGTAACTGCTATAAAATAAGAATTATTTTGTTATCTTTTGTCTTTGTGCAGAGTATGAACGAATAAAAATTTGTTACCAACTATAAAAAAATAAGTCTTTTTACATTTAACAAATATTTTATGTTTTAATTATCATATTTATTATGAAATTATGTAATTTAAAGTGAAACGCTCTGAGAAACGTGACTGGATAATCGTCATTCGAAACTTGATACAGAAATTATTTTAATTTTTTTTGTAAGCAAATGTCACGAACAAACATTTGTCTGTGCCATTTCAAAACTGACAGAGCAGTCATATTATTAAAAAAATAAAAAATCGTTGAAATTTTGGTGATAGTTCTATATTCGAATTTGATGTAGTTATGAAATCGATCTTTATAAAATGCTGAGCGAATAATATTAAATATCTACAATGTCTAAAGTAGTAAATAAAATCGAGTAAAAAGATGTTAAATCATAATACGGGTATTATATGTACTTAATTATAATTAGGTAGGTATTTAATTAAAATACAAACGTCTGTCTATGTCAATGGACTTAAATATTGTTATAATCTATGCATCGTTGATAAACATATATTTCTATGTCTACGACCTAAAAGGATACGAAACCGGTTAATGTGAAGCAATAACAAATCCATGATAAATACTGGTATGCGAGGAATGCAGACCTGTAGCTCAGTTCAGATAGAACTGATAGTAAACAATGCGGCTACCTTCCAAAGAACCTTTGTTTTTTTTTTAAAGCTATACAATTGAGGCTTACGTTCGTCCGTTACCGGTCTATTGCAACAGATAAAAAATTAGGTCTGATCAGATTTTTAATTGTAATAAGATCAATAAATGAGTTTCATTTATGTAATTAAATATGAAATTAATTAGCAACAATAATTAACAAGACGTACATAATTATTAGCTTACCTAATCGGTTCCGCCGATTCGACATTGAAGCAAGATCCAATCACACCCACACACATCACTAAATTTTACACGAAATAAATTTTACCGCCATCGGTATTTTAAAAATGGAACCATTTTTATTTTTTTTAAACGTGTACAAAACGAGCGTGCTAAGTCATATCGCGCGTTCAACTCACTAAAGTCATAGTAGTAAACCTATAGTTATATTATGAATCATTTGAATCTATTATTATGCGTGGCAAGTGACCGCATGTCAAGACCAAGGATGGTTTGTTTGTGTGCGTGATCATATGTCGACGCGTTTTGTTCATATAACTTAGTGTGGCTTAAGCTTTGATTCTAATTAAGCTATTCTTGTAAACGAATTTGAACCTTATGTTTAGGCAGTGACGGTTCATTTTTAATTGAAAGAATAACAACGTAAGGTCTTAAACTAAACGTATACAGTTGGACCGTCTTTTGAATATTTACGATAGACAAATATTATATAAGCATAGTGATCAATTGTCTATTTGTACAATTGATTATATATATTTATCGGAGATAAGTATGTGTCGAGTGTTAATAGTCAAATTTAACGCTGAACAAAATTTTTGGAAAATATTTAAACGATCAATTAGAATACTTTATTGTCATAAGAGTTTAAGTCATTACTCTTTTTTTAACTATTTACAAGCTTTTATATTTATTATAGAAATAATTGCACCGTCATCGTCTACAGAGAAATGTTAGCCAAGGTCACGGGTTCAAAAGAGGTTGCTACTGTATTTTTCAAGTTCTCAAGCCTATTATACAATATTTTATCACGCGGTAATTAAAATAAAATCATTTCTGCTATGGAAAAGAAAAAATGAAATGAGGTTTACTAGTTTAAATTTAAACCTCATAATCCAACAATAATATGTTGTCGCTTGAGTTTTTCTTCTTTTCAATGTTAAACCAAATCAAATTCCTTTTTTGAATTTGAAAGCATTCCAATTTACTTCTTAATAGTAGAAAAATGTTGACCTTTTGTTTACAATTTTGTAACAGAAATGGCCACAATCATGCACGGGCTTTTACTCATTATACATTATGTACATAAATATAAAACACAAATAAGTATTTATTGTATACAATATCATTGGATATATAAATTAAATATTCATACAGGTGTGCATTCATCCGCATTTATATAAGAACATTACGTTAAGTGAGGAAACTATAGGAATACCATATCTGATCAGTGTATATAAATATTGTTTCTGCCTCGTTGGTTGAGTGGTTAGTTATTGGATCGCAGAATCTCGAGGCCCTGAGTTCAAATCTTACGTGCTTACGTTTAACATATTTAAGAATATTTGGATTTTCTACAATTATCAATTCAACCGACTTCAAAAAGGAGGAGGTTATCAATTCGCCTGTATTTTTTTTTTGACACCGGCTCCAAATATGACAATAACTATAACTACGTTATAAAATCGTAAATCGACTTTTAAGTAGTCTAATATTTTTCATTTTATTTTACTTACGAGGACTCTAAAAAATATGTTTAATACGCAATTATTTTTATTACTTTTTAGTATTTGTTTTAAAATAGTTTTTTGTTTGAAGTCGGTTTTTCTTTTTGTTAAAATTTCTATTTATTAAATAATCTAATATCCGTAACTGAAAGTATCCGAAACAATCGGAAACTCCGAGTTAACTTTGTATCCGTAACCGTATAAACTGGTAAAATGTTATAAATACATCCGTAAATATATCCGTAATAACATATTCATATCATCCCTGTCTAACTATATCCTCTGACGGCAGAACGTACGCCTTTTCCTACTTAGTAGTGTTCCAGCGAAAGCGGTTTAGTTACTACCTTATACGCTTCTTGGTGTGGATTTCATTTTAAATGGTCACACTCACTCGATATATATTGTAACTCTAGTATTTCATTTGAAAGTGTTTTGGGTTATGTAATTCCATAAGAGCCTAAGTGGCACAGTGGTAAGAATATATTACTAAACATTTAGGACATTATTTTTTCTGACAATCCTTCTATCCAGTGAGTTTATATTTATAACTCATCTCGTACTAGGTGGACTTAACTGTTTTTTTTCTGAAGTAGTTTTGCGACAGTTGCATAAATGGCAATGAACTTCCTTCATAAGGTAACATTACAGAACTAATATATGTATAAGAAAATTATCATTCGTCCGTTCTTAAGTATTAATATATAGTTATTAGTCGAGATACTTAATTTGTCTTTACAATTAATCTCGTGCTCTGCGGTGAAGGAAAACATCGTGAGGAAACCTGCATGTGACAAATTTCATAGAAATTCTGCCACATGTGCATTCCACCAACCCGCATTGGAACCGCGTGGTGGAATATGTTCCAAGCCTTCTCCTCAAAGGGAGAGGAGACATTTAGCCCAGCAGTGGGAATTTACAGGCTGTTGTTGTTGTTGGTGTTGTAGTTAATTAATAATTTCTATTGCTTCGATGACAATGAATCTAGAATTCGACTTTGAAATCCAAAGCCAATAAGTATATATTTTAATTGATTTAATTGGTTTTGAATTGGAGATAAAATAACTACAGATTTTTTTCATTTATCTCCATAGCCACCTCTTGGTCGATGGTAACCAACACCACACACATTGGCGCCAATAAAAATATTACCCGATCCTTTCATCACCAATGCACCACCAACATAAACAACGATGACATTCGCCCTTTAAACCGGAACACGACAATACTGAATATTGGTGTTAGACGTTAGAATATATTGATCTAGCCGGTTCTAGTCGTTAGAATCTCCTTTCCAATTTGATTTAGCTTTTATATAATATTGTAAAATGACTCGAGTGCTCGTAAGAGCCCGCTTGAATGAAGTAGGTATACATTATGATTTGCGTTACATCAAAATATGTTACGTTAACAAAAACATATTGTACTGGCGATCGATAAATGTGCTTTTACCACCATTAAGTTCACGTAGTACGGAGCGTAATCACAGAAGCTGGGTTGCTTAACTTTGCTACGTATTATTATTAATGACTAATATTTTCTATTGTTTTCCTATGTATGTATATGTTTATTTATTTATTCTTTATTGCACACCAATACTTAAAAACAAAATTAAGTAGGAAGTGCAACAAGCAGCATTACCGGTAAGCAGCTATCTCTTCCAGACAATCTTTGGACAGAGAAATGATTATAAAACAAGTCTGGGAGGAGGTTATTTAGTATTATGAATAAACAATACATAGTATAATAATGAACAATAAACATAACTATAAATATACATAAATAAATGTAATGTAACGTAACATAATTTATTTATTTATTGTAACTGAGTCATTAATTATTTTATGTATAGAATTAAATCTTTAATTGAATTGTGGATTGTGGTCGATTTTCGATTGCTACGGAACGTATTACATGTACAATTACATTGTAAAAGGCGACCGAGTTGTCATCTGTCGTACTTAGATGTAAAACGATCTCAATTACGTGCAAAATATATCCAATAATGTGTAAAATAAACGAACGAATGTTACTTGCGTGTTATCGTAAAATAAATGCTGTACGCGTCCATACATGTTTATATGAATACACAGATCAGTGAATTTTAGAAATGGTAACAATACTTACTCAAATTACAATATATATTTTCTTAATACCCAGTTCAACATATAAATTGTTAACTAATCAAAAAGTCTTAATTCAATATTATCTTTTCCTATCAATGTCTTGCTCTTTTAAAACCTCTCCGGTTTTTAAACATAGCAAAGATTAAACGTGTTCCATATATCTTATATCAGAGCAAATATTTAATTAATCTATTTTATTAAGGTCATTTTTACCTTTTGTAATGAAAAAGTAACAATTATTTTCATTTTTAGGAAGCACTGGACCCATTGTAATGATAATATTTCCTTTAATAATGAATACTAAATAAAATAAATTTTATAACGGAATACGATGACACAAATCGTAATTTATTAATCGGCGATCACTATAATATAATTAGATATGTATCTAAGTAAAAATTAAATAAATGTTGCTGCTATCGGTACCGATAATAAAACAAAATTGAAAAACGATTATCGTCTGTGTGCATGTGTGTGTGAATGACTCAACACTTCGCAGTATACACTTGTAGAACGCTTTCACACGTGCCATTTCTATTATTATTTCCATCTAAGTACATATGTGTAGTTCATCATTTACGAATGCACTTTCTCTGTGCATCGGACGGAACATAGGTGGGTTTTGAATAACATTAAAACAACATTAAGTTCTCCAACTCAACAGTAACTACGGGTTATTGAGCGCATCATTAGATACGATGATGATTTCATGTTTCCTCTACTTGTATAATAATATATTATATTGAAAGGAGCTAAGATTGCCCAATGGCTTGAACACACCTTATGATGTTACCAGGACAACTCAAATCAATCATATGGACAAAATGAGAACCAATGTGTTAGAATTTTCAAATGTATCCGTGTAGAGTAAAATTATAATATACATACATATGTATATACTAGCGACTAGCCCCGGATTCTGTAGTGCAATGATACTAAATATACTACAGAATTTGTTTATTAAGACATCATCACATTTGAAACTAAAAATTATCAGGGTTACTATATTGTCCATGCATTATATAGAGTACAAAATACTCTCAAATCACTCTATCTATCAAAATCTTTTGCGTAATTTTAAAGATCTAAGCATACACAGGAACAGATATTGGTAAGCGACTTTATTTCATACTAAGTAATGATATAAAAATCAAATTTAATTCATGCCCCAATCACAATCTCTATTCGAACAGGAAAACAGCAATAAGCCATTAAAAGGCTATTAATATTGAAATACGCTATGTTCATGAACATGTCTATAGATCCAATCGATGAAGGAAATAGTAAACTTTATTTTCTTGTATTTAATTCAATTTTCTAATAACTCAGCTACATTCTATATTATTTTCTTTAATTTTATCGAAGTTCAAATTGTCGTTATTTGGAATATGTTCCAAACTTTCGTCTCAAAAGGAGAGGAAGCATTTGCCCAGAAGTGGGAAAATTTACAGGCTGTTGTTGTTATTTGTTGTATCATAGATATTTAATCAAGTTTTTGACCAATGACATTGCGACATTCTGATGTCAAGTGGTGTTATTTCGCTATTGTCGTATTTTTTTTGGAATAAACGAGACGTGTATTAAAAAATATTTTATAATAGATTTACCTTTTGGATTTCTTTCTTTGAATACAAAAGGTATGAACTAAGGCAATACAAAATAGGAAATCAACGTAATCATGGCTATGCACGCAAATATGTGGTTTTATTTTTACATTACATATTTTTAAACTTGATGATGGGAAGATGTATTATGTAATTCTTCAAATATATTAAAACGAAGAGTCGTTCTGTTAAATACATAATACATTACACAAGTACTTAGTTGGTATCTGCTCTCTGTAAACCATTTCATTTCCATTAAAGACTGAGCGTATGCTATAATTACAGCCAGGAAATAAACGAATATCAAAGTGAACGTAGCTTATGTGTATGTATATATCATAGCTCATAATTAATCTTAATGCTTTTTTTAAATATAAATCAACAAGAGTAAATTTTACAACTTCTAATTTTTTGTTGAGCTGTAATTTTATTATTTTACTACTAAATTATAGTTGCATAATAAGATTATAAAACCTAGTGCAGTTACCGAACGGGACCCTTCTATTGTTCCAGTTTTTTATGATAGGGTGTTGTAACTAAAGCAGATCCTTAATCTACATAGACTTTACAATTATTTTCAACTTCAAAAGGTTAAGAATTAATTAATGTAATAAAGAATTAACTAATATTTTGTATATATAAATAATCAAATAAGATAAAACGTTTGTTTTCATTAATAAACTTGGTTTTAGTAAGCGTACAAACAATGTATCTATTCTATACACATACACGACTTCAGTGGGTAAGTGTTAGAAAATGTTTATATACATATGTATATCAATGTAAAACGTTTATTCGACTTACAATAAAACATACAATTTAGATATTTCGTTAGATAACATTACCTTAGATAGATTATGAACTACTAAAAATAATTCGTTAAATTGTAAGTAGTATGTAACGGTTCAAAATCTTTCGACATTTTATAATCTCGCGAGATAGATTATAATCTAACGGTATTTACAATTTTACGGTAACACATATATATTCCATATTTCACCGATTTTAAAGTAAGATTACTTCAAAATGTTTGCTTAATGACATCATGATACACAGACGCTTTAAATTCGCCATCCCACGCAAAACATAAATGGTTACTATGGGATTCAAGTTCTTGTATAATAAAATTACAATCGTAAATTATTTTTATCTTAAAAAAATATATGATATTTAATAACTGCCATTATTTTATTAATAATATAAAAAAAATATGAATATAAACCGACTTTCTTTGTGGACACGAATTATATATGCAGTAAGTACATAAAGTTCCGTACATATTTTCAGTATAGGTTTTGTCTCTTTGGATAAATTCTTTATTTATTTGTCTGCAATGTTCGTGATCCTAGGTGTAATCCTGGTCGTCGCATTAAAAGATTTTTATTAAAAAACTCAATAAAAGTTCAAAATTAGGAAGCTACAGTACACAAAAAGTAGTAAAGTAACAGCCTGTAAATTTCCCACTGCTGGGATAAGGCCTCCTCTGCCATTAAGGAGAGGGTTTGGAACATATTCCACCACGCTGTTCCAATGCGGGTTGGTGGAATGCACATGTGGCAGAATTTCGATGAAATTAGACACATGCAGGTTTCCTCACGATGTTTTCCTTCAACGCCGAGCACGAGATGAATTATAAACACAAATTAAGCACATATATATAGTGGTGCTTGCCTGGGTTTGAACCCGCATTCATCGGTTAAGATGCACGCGTTCTAACCACTGGGCCATCTCAGCTCTAGTACACAGATGCCTCGGAATACACGAAACGTCTTTGATCTCATCAAGAGTGAGATAATGAAAGGCACACTTGTGTACTATTAACTGCTGAGCGGTTGGCGTGAGGCTGAAATACTAATTGAATATCAAGACAAGTTGAGAAATCCCTAACTTACAAATTACGTTTTACGCAAGCAGTGCCATTGATCAATGCTTTTTACAGTACAATATAATGTCATCTGTCACCGAGTGACACATTTTGCAATGTCTACGTTATAGCAAATAAGTTATCATTAGTTACGATTTTGAAAAGATAAGTTTTAGAGGTTTAGTTGTGATGTGTTGGGCAAAAAAGTCCTTTCTTGGAGGTCAAATTTGCTCCATATCGAATTGATTGATTGATAACGACGACCTCCATGGTCGAGTGGTGTGTACACCGGTTTTCATGGGTACGCCACTCTGAGGTCCCGGGTTCGATTCCCGGCCGAGTAGATGTAGATTAACAATAGTTTTCTATGTTGTCTTGGGTCTGGGTGTTTGTGGTACCGTCGTTATTTCTGATTTCCATAACACAAGTGCTTCAGCTACTTACATTGGGATCAAAGTAATGTATGTGATGTTGTCTCATATTTATTTATTTGTTGTCTCATAACCGTGTAAAGCCGGGACAGATAGCTGATATTTTATTTTAATAAATTTTAATTGTAGATCTAACGTCCGTTTGTTATGAGATAATAAATCAAAATCTACTGAACGATTTTTAATGGAATTTTAATGGTAACGCTACGTTCAAAAGACTGATAATAAACATGCACGGTTTTAAATAAGTGTCAAGCTATTTGGGTATGACCAAATACGGAGACCTTGTAACTGGTGACCTAAGCACAATATCAATTTGTTTAGGTTATTCTAAAAAGTTAGACTAAATGTGCACCCAGAGGGGTATAAGGAAAAATCGTCTTGGCCATTCATGAAATAATGAATGACCTAATAGTCAATATGATCAGTGAAAGCGTACCATTTCTCGGCTTCTAACCTAACCTAACATACTTACGATAATACACGTATATTTGAACGCATATATGAACTCTTGTAGGTTTGAACTGCACGGTTTAGATTGGACCCAAAAGACGACCCGACGAGGTCGGGACGAACAGCTTTTTAAAAATATGTATTCTAAATTAATATTATAAATGCGAAATTAAATCTGCTCAGGTTTTAGCCGTTGAACTGATAAGATGAAATTTGGCATGGAGATAGTTTGAGTCCCAGAAATGGAAGGATTTTTTAATCCACCCCTTAAGGGGTCAAATAGGGATTTTATATTTGTATTCTATAGATGAAGTTTTATCATATTTGTTATATGTGTAATCAATATTAATGTTATAAAAATGAAAGTAAATCTGCCTGTCTCTCTGTCTGTCGCTATTCCACGACCATTTGGTATGAAGAAAAATTGAATTCCAAGAAAGGACATAGGGACACAATTCCTAAAAAGCGAGCGAGGCCGCGGGGACTACTAGCACATTAAATATATACAACTGACACTTCGCACGATGAAAATGTATGACGGTGAAATCAAGATGCCTTATATTTATAAGCGTTTAATATAAACATTACGAACGCATTAGACGCAATTGCTATTGTCAGACTTTCTTACCTGCGTATGTGAATATGAATCATTGTCAATGTGTGTAATTATGTAAGCACCGTGTATATTGTTCGGATTGTTTGATTTCTCCGGCGAGTGTGCACCCACATACCTAATTGTTCGAAAGTAGGTCTCAAGAGGCTGTTACGCTGTAACACATTTGCGTGTAATGGCTTTCGTCTAACAAAGAGTATTAAAGGAAACATCGGTTTGTAATTCGAATGGAAATGAAGGCTTAATCTATAACATCACACACAAAATTAAACATTAGATCGTTATCTTAATCACATTAGATATATCTTTACAAATATTATAAATGCGAGAGTAACTCACTGTTACATTCACGATTACACTTCTGAACCGGTTTATTTAAATTTGGTATATTTAATTCACCCCTCGAGGGGGTAAAATGGGAGTGACGGTTGATGTGCTAAGATTTATATATTTGGCGTGGGTAAAGCCGTATCTTCAGCTAGTCTATTATAATATGCTGACAAACATATTATTATCAAGTATTGAAAGGTAATATTTCAAGAGTTACTAATTTAGATAGAAGAGGAACGTCACCTTATTTACTTTGAGGTCAATGATTTTTTTTTTATTATTATAGTAAAACAGACGTGCCAATGCTGCCCAAAGGTTAGCATAATTTTCATGGATACCAATACTGTAAGAAATATTTTCTTGCAAATGTGCCGCCATCATTAGCATTTAAAATGTACTTCCTTTGCACTTGTAATTACGCTATCTCACTCACCATTCAAACTGGAATGTAATTTATTGTTGTTCGGACAGACTTCTGGTTGTCTGTCTGAAAAAAAATTACAGACTTGTAGAAGACAAAGGTAGTATCAACCTTAATTTTTAAAAGATTTAGATCTTTGATTTAAAAAAAGAGAGATTAATATAACATACAAATACATCATTTTTATTTTACAATTTCGAGTAAAAGGTTTTAATTTTTTGTCTGGGCACACATATCATCTCTAAGTTTGTAAAAATACATTTCAATACAATTATGAATCCTTGTTATATTGAAATATAAACAGGCACATTTAAAGCGATTTTAATTTTATTTAATTCTTTTTGTTGAGCTTCAGTGTCATCAAATATAAAAAAATAAAAATAAAGGGAAAAACATTTTATAAGGAACGAATTGTTAGTTTTTACTTTTTTCAAAATTTGAATTCCGAATAAGTTCGAATTTGGTCGATCCAGAAAAGTGAATTTAGTAGAATGTTAGTTATACGAGTTATTTTCATATCGACCCAATTATTCTAGAAGCTTGATCTCTGATAAAGATCAAGGAATGCCTAGTATACTAAGGTTAAGTGCTGTCAACAACTATGCCTACTATTTCAAGACTACGTTACTTTGTTATAATATTTGTTTAGTTATGGAAACAGTCATGTAATATACATATTACCTCTCTTGTTTTCTTTCACGAACTTGAATTATATGCTTTTCGTGAATTGAATATGAAAATGCTTCTTGTATTAGTATTCTCTGTATTATAATACTAAAATATATATTTACCATTACATTAGAAATACAGTCTAGTATAAGTTTCATGTAAATCAGTTCAGTAGCTAGTTAGGCATGTCAAAGTAACCTTTCTTCACAGATTGTACAAAGATTTACGTAATTCAACGTTTATAATGACGATGACGTCATTCAAACCTTAGCCATTTTATCTAGATTTACAATTGTTTGTATTTTTTAGGTTGATATCTGGAGGTGCGAGACCAGTTAGCGTAACCAACTCAAGGTAGTTTGTTTTGTATGACAAATTGCATTTAATCACGATTATAAATAGTTCAGTACACAAATTGTAAGAACACTGTACTGCTCGCTACTTTGGCAGGAATAATAAATAAGAAAATTATTTTGAACGTTTAAATTCTGTTATAATTATTATAATATAATTTAGTACATTTTAGAGCGAAATCGAATACCGCTCCAGATTACAAAATCGACAGAATGTACTTCTAGTATCTGAATACAGATACATTTTACATAGGCTAATTTAATTATACTTCACTTGTATGTCTGGACCAAATATTATAGTTGTAGTTTAAACTACGAATAAACTGTTGTCTTACTTATTGAACTTTCAATACGATTTAAACTTTAAACTAGGCATGTAAAATTAATTCAGTTGTAAAGAAATATTTTAGTACTTAGGTCGAAAATGACCCCACTCGTGTAGCGTTAAACTAATTTACATATTAATGTCATTTCCTAAAGTTTAAAAATAGAATCTTAATGAGAATAGTGAGCCGAGATGGCTCAGTGGTTAGAACGCGTGCATCTTAACCAATGCTTGCGGGTTCAAACACAGGCATCCCTAAATATTCATCTGCTTTATGTGTTTATATCATCTCGTGCTCCGCGGTGAAGGAAAACATCGTGAAAAAACCTGCATGTGTCTGATTTTATAGAAATTCTGCCACATGTGTATTCCACCAACAGGCATTGGATCTTGTTGGAATATGTTCCGAACCTTCTTCTCATAGGGAGAGGAGGCCTTAGCCCAGCAGTGGGAAATTTACAGACTGCTGTTGTTTGTTGTTGAGAGTAGTAAAATCTTTTTGCGTTAAAAACAAATACGTTGAATACATTGCTCAAATATTGCACGAACGGCTATATCTCGAAGCTGGTTTATTGTACTTAATATAAAACTAGACCTAAAGTACGGCGTAATGCCTTTGTGATTGCGTATGTTGCAACTTTTTCTGTGTCGAATTAGTTCCGCTTAACTCTCGATTGTTATCTTAATGCTACATGACTTAAAAACAAAGAATTATTAGTTGAATATGAATTTCCCACCATAAAGGTTAGGGTAATTTACACACAATTTGATTGTACCTTCAAATTTATTATGTAATGTTAATTTTTAGTTTTGAATATAATTTATTTTTTCAGTTATAAAAACCTATTATGTCGATAAAGGTAGAAATTAAATTATTAATTATAAAACCAATACCACCTCGAAAATAGTTTTTAAAGCTAGTAACATTTTTGTGTTCCACAAGATTATTTTCGTAAAATTTATATTACATCTAATTGCTAAGTTTGAGATTAAATATAAATATTTTAATGATATTGATGGTTTTTTCTGTATTTGTCATACATCCTTTCAAAACTACACATAAAAAAATACTATCAGTGCATTATTCAATTATCTAGCATAAAAAACTTTGTTTTCTACAAAGAGAATCTAGTACACTGCTACGGGTCAGTGACTCTGTGTACAATTCTTTTGCAATGCGTTACGTGTAATGAATGTTTGTATTTTTTTTTATTTATTTATAAATCAATATTACGCGCAAACAATAACAAGTAATATGCCCAGTGTAATTAAAAAAATATAATTAAAATGGTTATCTATATCGAATTAATCGAACTAATCGGTTTACAATTCGATTAATTATAAATTTTAATGGATTATCATGGATTTAGATTCAACGTTTTTTTTTATTTTAAAAATTTGTAAACTAGTACTAGTTGCCGAACGCGGCTTCGTTCGGCCTGGGGCATTTGGCAGGTATGACTATATCAGTACCGGTGACGACATTGTCGTCAAAATTTGCAGACGATTTTAGTAAATGTAAATTTTTCATCAGTAAATAATTCATTCAAAACATAAAAACCATAAATTAATTTGAAAGTTATTTTGTAACCTGTTAAATCGAAATATATATATAATCCGATAAGACGTCCTTAAGCACCTTTGCGGGATAGGTGTTTTGAAATAACATCTAGCTTCTGTTATTTAATCTCGCTTTCACGATTTTTCTTAAGTGCCTATGTTTGCTCTCACACAGACTAAGGGCTTAAAGGTCAGCAACGCACCTGCAAGCTTCCAGCTGCTGCGGATGTCCATGGGCCGTCTCTTTTTATCAGATGAGCCTTCTTATTCGTTTGCCACCAATGCCATCGCTACATTTTTCCTATTCCATTTTGATATCCCTTTTTTATTATTTTTGGTAATAATATATTAATAAAAAATTATACTTGTATACATGTGTATCTATATAATAATAATAAATAATAAAATAATAATAAATATTGGACAATATCACATACATTACTCTGATCCCAATGTAAGTAGCTAAAGCATTTGTGTTATGGAAAATCAGTAGTAACGACGGTACCACATATACCCAGACTCAAGACAACATAGAAAACAAATGTATTTTCTACATCGACTCGGCCGGGAATCGAACCCGGGATCTCGGAGTGGCGTACTCTTGAAAACCGGTGTACATGCCACTCGACCACGGAGGTCGTCAATATATAATTCTATTATATGGATAATTCTTACCATATGGACTAAAATTTTATGTAACTAATAGCCAGCCACGTATGTTGATTTATTTTGCATGATATTTTGAGTCTCTTTTGCGGGTTCTTTTCACGTAATTGTATTCTCTTCTTCTTTACATTCATTCATTCATTCATTCATTCATTTCGTTCTTTTCCGAACCCGTGTTGTTTAATTGTTTAATTTGGTAATCAATAAGTGTAATGCTTCTGTATAAAATAAAGGAATTTGATTTGATTAGTTACATTACATGTTTTGGCTCACGTAAGAAGTAATTGAATTATTTAGCAGTTTTTGCGTGATTCGCAAAACAAATACAGCGAAATTATAACATAAACGTAGAAATACAAGAGGCATAGTTAAAAGATATATATGTTTTTTTTTGTGTTGTTATATATAGCAGAGATACACCTACTAATGATATCATATAAAATATCCATTTAGGTAACTGTAAAACAGCATTTACAAAAAATATAATATATCATATTAATTATTAGGATTCTCAATAATAATAAATTATATTTAGTTTTAGTATTTCGTAATTAATATCGAACAAATATTAGAACGCACGATACGTTGAAAATATAAGAAATCAACTTAATGTGACATGGGGTTATTTATGACTCGTTATTTAACTTTTAATTGTAAAATAGGATTAGTGAAATTATTCCGAAGTAACTCAATAATAGAAATATTTTAATGAAATGTTAGTGAAATAGGTTATGGCTTTGTCTTGAAGATCTTTAGCGTTACACGTATAGAGATTTTACTGAATTGTAACGATTTAACAAATAATGAATTTTAAAGAAGGGAAAAATATTACTGGCCGGTCAGAAGAAGGCGCTATGGCTGAATAATAAAAATAAATAAACAAATATAAAACGTGTGGACAGACAGCAATTAAATCAATAAAAAACCGAAATTTTGTAATAATATGTTAAATAAACGCACAGTTACGCGTGCGACCCACTAGTATAACAGAAGTAAACGTCGTTAGTTCATAATAAATCTTAAATGATTGTAAGCTGAAGAAAAATTGTGAAAGGACCATTAAATTTACGATCATGTGATTGCTTATAATATATTACATATAATAAGCTACAATATATTATATATAGTATATATAAGCAATTAAATTTCAACGAATTTGTCTTGTGAATGAAGCGATCAAAAACATTGTCATTAAATATAGGATGAATTGATATTCTCGTAGGATTGTTTAATGTTCTTATTTATTATTAAATACATTTATACCTAAAGGTCGTGAAGCCGTTACTTAGACGTGATCACTTCTAGTACAGTCAAGGTCTGCATAGTTATGGTATGCATGTTCATATACAACTTGATTTAAAGTATTTATTGGAAATCTAAGGTTAGGTATTTTTTTAAGCTTTATTAGCAATTGTTCATGTTCTAGATGGCCCAGTGGTTAGAACGTGTGCATCTTAACCGATGATTGCGGGTTCAAACCCAGGCAAGCACCGCTGATTCATGTGCTTAATTTGTTTTTATAATTCATCTCGTGCTCAGCGGTGAAGGAAAACATCCTGAGGAAACCTACATGTGACAAATTTTCTGTGTAAGAAATTCTGTGTATTTCACCAACCCGCATTGGAACAGCGTGGTGGAATATGTTCCAAACCTTCTCCTTAAAGGGAGAGGAGGCCTTTATCCCAGCAGTGGGAATTTACAGGCTGTTGTTGTTGTTTATGTTCTAGAGCACATTTACAGTTTGATGTGTGTGATTAGTCCAAAAGAAATAGCCAGTGTTTCCAGGCACTTCCGTGCCTCGGAAAGCATGTTCGCTGCTCTTAAGCTCATTCAAGTCGTGTCAAATTCTGCATCGACTTATGAGAATGAAGAAATACTCTATGCACCTGTGTTTTTGCACATGCACGCTATAATACTTCCTGCGCAGACGACCTTTGAGATTCACCGCCGTGACCGAAATCGGTCAGGATGATATCATCACTGTATGCAATCCAATAATAAGACCATCAATAAGATAGCGTAATGCTTCTACATTGAATAAAGTCATTTGAGTTTGACTTCATTTGCTTATAAGGGTAATTCTGCGATAAGAGGTTTTAAGTCCATAGACAATGCGGCCACTAAGAAAAGTTACTGTATTTTCATCAAACACTTATATTACGATTTGGTCCTATTTATGTATCTTTTCACATAAGGGCAAGTCAGTTAATACATATTTTATTACTTTACAAGGCCAGGGTAAATATATTAATAAAGTAAAGTAATTTGTGTTGGAGTTTGATTTGCTTATAAACAGATATTGTACAACACTAGATTTCAGTACCTGAAATAAATCAACTTAAATCATTTCTCACGAGAAGTTCTATTATGAAGTTGACAGCTTCACCTTCGAGGCAATCGTGCTAATATACTACCGGTTTTTTTTTGAGCTCACAACTGCTTAATGTGAGTCATTAGGTACTATTGCATACGTACTCACGTAAGGTGATCGGTTACGAGAACATGAGTAATCTTAGACCATTTAATTATCTGTATCCGTTACGTTAGGTTTTGAATATGTCAAGCTTATTTACAATTTAAATAAAAATAGAACGCGCTCAACTTGATAGATGACGGATATAAAATGTGCAGAATGTTTGATTATAACGTAACATGATACTTGAATTAATTCGTAAGAGACAGAAGGCTTTGTCTGTGATTGCACACAAATATAAAATTGTTTTATACACAAACAGAATACTAGAAACTTTACTCTGTATGACGTCCAAGAATAATTAATTTAAAAAGAAAATGGAGCGTCTACTTTTGCAATACGCTAGAACTAGTACAACAACAACAGCCTATAAATTTCCCACTGCTGGGCTATGGTCTCCTCTACGCTTGAGGAGAAGGTTTAGAACATATTCCAACACGCTGTTCCAATGCGGGTTGGTGGAAAACACATATGCTAGTAATTCTATGAAAATAAACACATACAGGTTCAATCACGATGTTTTCCTTCGCCGCCTAGCAGGAGATGAATTATAAAGAAGTACCTATAACTTTATTATGAGAAAATAAAATTAAAGAAAGACCTAAAAATGTATACTTGTTGATCTAAATTATATTATATGTGTATATTGTCAATTTAAAATTATAATATACAATGGAGTTACAGACGAGTGCGTAAATTTTTACGATAAACATAAAAACATAACATTAAAAAACCGCATTTTGTTTACAATTTTCTCATATAATCAATTGCACTGAAGTAGTATTTGTTGAAATTAATAATAATTAATATTGAAACCGACAACGCTAGATAAATGACTTGCATGTTAGACAATTGTAAATAAATTAATTACACAATTAACTGTTAAGTTAGCAAGAAACTGTAACGCGAAACTCATATAAATATCAGTTAAACATAACACGCTACTCGCTACGTGTCATTGTTATATACAGAACAATAGCTAACATTTTTCATCGAAATGTAATTTTAAACCGATGTTGCCAGTTTTTACGACGCACGGCTTAAATGGATAACGGAACGATGAATTGAGAAACAAATCGTTTTTATGAGCACCAGTAGACTAAAGATTTGATCGATCGACAATTAAATTGATTGTTATCATGAATGCCGAGAGCCGAGATGGCCCAGTGGTTAGAAAGCGTGCATCTTAACCAATAATTACGAGTTCAAAGCCTGACGAGTACGACTGAATCATGGTGCTTAATATGTGTTTATAATTCATGTAATGCTCGGTATGGCACTACTACTACTGGTCTCTAAATTCATAGAAATTCTGTGTACCTGTGTATTCCACTAAGCCGCATTGGACAGCGTGGTGGCATATGTTGCAAACCTACTCCTCAAAAGGGAGAGGTGGCCTTAGCTCAGTAGTGGGAAATTTACAGGTGGTTATTGTTGTATCATGAATACATGTAAGTGATACACACTGATGGTTGTGATAGCACTCAACACAGTCTGAGATGACGTAACATGGTGAATCTTCGAAACCCATTCAATATGGGTTAAAGGCAAAATAAAAAGGCGAGATCGTTTTAAAAGTCACATTGGCAGCAGTGGATAGTTGTCCGCTATGTTTACGATAGAAATACGATAGATAGTACCGCCTGAAACAGAATATGCGAAAACACTACCTCAATCATTTACCAAGGCACGGTTTAAGGTCGCCTGTATCAAGACACGCAGTAGCCACAACAGTCAGTAACAGTCTAGCCAAATTCAAGTAACACAGCTGGCAAGCAGCACCGTGGATTACACGAACTATTTGGAAACATTTTGAGACCCTACCTCAATAACTATTTCAAATAAACGTGTCAATTTATCTTATATATTGAGACCTGCAAGATACACGAGTAGTTTAAATTTCATAAACACATCTCAAAAGGTTATGTAGATATTAACGTCTAAAATCGTCATTTTTATCGCTGAATGACCTATAGTTCAAAAGCATAAAAAAGTGTCAAACTTCAGATTTAAATTTTAATTTTCAGACTCCAGGATACAATATATTATCCTAAGATATGAGAAGAAATTATATTTATGTAGTTATAGTTAAATTTCTGGAAGGACCATTGACCTTGGCAACCACTTAGATCCAACTTCTTTTGTCGTTGAAGTAATCAACCAAGGTATATATCATAATATTGAACTTGGCCCTCATTTTACATCTGTGTTAATGATGGGATGTAATTTACGTCAACTGTTCTAACACCCGATTGACTTAGACTTTAGTCTGCGCGGTCCCAATATAGATTTAAAATGAGTCGTTAAATCGTTTTCATAGCGCGTTATTCTGTAATAAAAATTTAATAAACAAGAATCGGCAATTGCGTTCTACTTTTCGACAGTCACGAATAAGTTTTGCATGTCAAATAGGTTTTATTCGGGACATTTAGTATTAATTGCGAACATGCTAATAATTAACGGCGCTTTTATTGATATTTGAGTAATATCCGCTTATTAATTACTGCAAACATTTAGAATGAACGCGTCTAGGTAAAAGAACGGTATTTTTTATGTCGTATTAAATTATTAATGATTTAAATTTTTATTACTTTACTTGAAAACTAAATAATTTTTTTTTATAATTATTACATATACCGATCACTACTCAATTCAGAGTATTTTAAAATGTATCCAATTCTTTTCGGAGTCATTTAAATAGGCAATTTGTTTCATTATACTATCTCAAAGCAAAAGTTGACTGGTAAGGTCGTTCGAGTGACCGACCATGATACTTGACAAGTCTAAGTACACCAATACGTAATGGTTTACATCTATTGTAATTCTCAATGTCCGCACTTCACAAGGCTTAGCGTGTTCATTAATATATTTGCATTCTTTCAAATTTACCGCATTCCTCTGTAGGAGACTTATTACGTTATTTGCTCTCTATAGTTAAAGATTACAAAAATTATAGCTTTCAAAACCGCAAGTTCATTTAATTAATAATAATATAAGTTGGAATACCATCATCAAATGACGAGCTACACCACTCGGTCCCGGTTTCGATTCCCAGCCGAAGCCGAGTAGAATTAAAAAGTTCATTACTTTTCTATGTTGTCTTGGGTCTGAGCGTTTGTGGTGCCGTCGTTACTTCTGATTTTCCATAACACAAGTGCTTTAGCTGCTTACAGTGTAATTAGAGTTATGTATGTGAAGTTGTCCAATATTTATTTATTTGAGATAGCTTAAATTTTAAATGAAATTTCGGATAAAAACTACAAAGGTAATTGTTTATAAATTTTATCGAATTTATCTAATAAATGATAGACGAATAGTTATAGCATCAGTATCGCTGTTTTATTCTCCTTTCGGTAGGGATTTTTAGTTACACGCCCGCCTGATTGGGTACCACTCACTCATGAGACATTCATCGGCAATTCTTAGTATGTGGTGTACTGGTTTGAACGGTGAGCGAGCCAGTACCAACCAGCACACGGTAGCATAGCATTGGTTTCCAATGTTGGTGGCATATTGGCGATGTAAAGATTGATAAATTTTTGGAAGCAACGTTTTGGAAGTTGCTATACTTATATCATAAAAACCACACTGTCAAAGTCAATGTTTGAATGGAAAAACGTATATTATTTTAGAATTGTATCTAGTTCAGCACTGAACGCATTTTCGTTCGTGTGGAACGTAAGACAGGCGAAATCGTCGAACTAGAACTATGCCAGAGATAATATCAAACTTGTAACAGATTATAACATTATAACTCAACGTACGTAGTTAAACGTCGTTTTGTAATGTTGAGTAAAAGGAACTACACGTTACTTACACGTTAACCACAACACTTCTTATTTTACTCGACAACGGTTACAAGAAAGGCTATGTTTCGTATGCTGGTATTTGTTTTCTTTTTTTTTTTCTTTAGAGATTCTTTGGTGTTCATTCCTATAGTTGTACGGGGTGATATAGTCAGTCTGATGACTTAATTCCCAGTTTTTTTAATAAAATAATTTAAAAGAATCTTTAGTTTGAGTAAGTATAAAATGAGTAGGTATTATGAGTTAAAAATATAATGTAATTATTTATGTGACATTTAAAAGTTTAGCAACTATAAATTCGCGTTATTTATTATTGATTAATTTTAAGTATCACATTTATACACATCACACAATTTTTATAGCTACCATACTATTTAAAAAATACATACTTTTATTACTATCCTATAAATATATTATTACTAAACATTATTTTCATACATAAGATATTAAACGGGTAAATTAAATATCATGACTTGTCAATATGTATGTATAAGAAACAAAAGAAAAGTTGAAGCTATTGAAATTGTCATCGTTATACTTTTAAAGATAATAGGATGATTGTCATATCTTCTGTAGGAGAAATTTCAAGGTGATATTTAGATAAAGAATGCATTGTTCGTGTAAAAATAATTTATAAGAGCTGATAAGTATATCTCACTTAGCGTTGTGACATTCGTTGATAATCTGGTATTGGCGCCGCTATATTTTACCCTACCATTCACCTATATCACTGGATAGTCATTTGCCTATATTTGGAACCATTTCATGCAGTGTTTTATTGGCTATATTTGGCACGAATTCGTCCAGTTGTGAAGTTCGATTTTTGCTCTGTATTACCAGTGTCTTGTAATATTTTAACAAAATAGATAGCAATTATACAATTATTAATAAGCGATAAATAATAATTATATAAATAACAGGATATGTTTATATTGAAAGAACTTGTAGGGTATATGAAGATAAATCGGCAGGTGCTAAATATTAAAGTAGTCACCATTTTGTCCGGATATAAAAAAAGAAACGTATAGCAATAATATTTCATGGTAGATCGAAAAAAATATGTCTTATATAATATGTTATAAGACATTAAGGTAAAATTGTTTGTGCAAGCCGTCATTGAATGCAATCTACTTATATATCTGAATTGTTTTTATCGTATCGCGCTTATCTTATTATATTTTCAGCTCATCACATGATGAATTATCAAAATAAATCGAGCAGTTAAAAATACCTGCGTGCCTGGACTGAATCTAACGTTCATTTGCCTAGAATATCTTAAATAATAATCAACTGTCAAATTTAATTTTAGAGAAAAAACAGAACATGTTTTAAAATACCTCTGTAAAAAGTTTGCTTTAAAGCAGGTTTTATATGTTTCATGGAAGGCTATTTAGATTTTAGCTAATTTTATATGATTAGAGAAATAATTACAATTTAACTATAAATATAAATAATAATTAATAAAATTGGAATATCAAGGATGTGTAAAATTTGAATGAAACTTCTATTACGCAAATAGTTTTCTCTTCCTTAGTTACTCTGTAAAAACTTTGTATTTCACTTGTGAAGTGTTGAAATCCGACATACAGTGAATCTCTATTTCGATGCTTGTGTTCTTTAAATGTTATAGTTATTATAAGCAATGTCGCAGATCACTTTCTGACATTTGACGAGTCTCGAATGTGCATTACAGTTGTATTTAGTTGACAATAATTTGTTGATACTTATATTTTGAAGCCCATCGTTATTTATAAAATAAATAGGACTATAAACGAAATTCATCTAAAGTTAATAAATTAATCCTATTTCAATCGTTTCCAAATTTGAAATTTCCCAAAAAAACTTCTAAGCGGATGCTTACGTCCTACCCCACTAATCCTACCAATATTATAAATTAGAAAGTTTGTGATATACATGTATATTTGTTACTCTTTCACGAAAATACTACGGAACGGATTTGGATGAAATTTTACAGTAATATAAGTTATATAACAGAATAACATAAAGGCTACAATTTATAACGATTTTATGTAATTTGATCATAATATAACGGTACATATAGTTACAAAATAAATTTGGAACGTACATAGGTTATGCCCGTTCCAAATTTCAGATTGAGTAGTTTTGGCTGAGAGCTAATAGTTATTTAGAACAAACTATTTCATAAGTACAGATGTATGCATGCAGTTTACAAACTATCGATCATAAACTTTGTTGCGGCGTTATAATTGCGAAAATTTTAAAATTTCACGAAGGTCGTTATTGCTTTCGTTTTCATTTATTTTACAATCTAAATTGTTATTGCGGATTTAGAAACAATATAAAAGTTTATTATATCCAACTTCGAAATTATTTTAAGCGATTTTCAGCTTTATTGTAATTAGTTATGTTCATACGACACAACTTAGATGTAGCATCGGCAAAATTCGTGAAACCGATCACATCCGAATTAAGTACGCTGTCCCAAATTATCAATATTAATTTTGATAGGGAGCTATTTCTATTGGTTGTGTAAATCAGTAATCAGTTACTATAACAGCTCGCAAATATTAACTAGGTGGCTTACTTTACTTTTAAGAAGAATAATAATGAGTTCTATTAGTAAAAGAAGTAGAAGAGATAATAGTTCAACCACGCATACTTATTACACATGTGTCAGAATTTCTTTCAGTTATTGTCTAAATATTTTATTTAAACAGACTATAAGATTAATTATTAACACGTACTCAGTACATGAAAAAGTCACTGTCACTAAAGCTGGGCCGGATTTAAGCTTCGACGAAACGACCTTCGATTAAGATTAAGGCTGTCTCTCAAATCTATATCGACTCTCAAACTTTTGTATGTATATATATACTAAGAACAATTAGACGTACAGCGGAAAATCTGAGTACTCTTTAAAATTATCTTTACTAATATAGTTCAGTTACAACAACAACTGCCTGTAAATTTCCCACTGCTGGGCTAAGGTCTCATAATCCGCCACAGTTCCATTGGGCTTTAGTGGAATACACATGTGGCCGAATTTCTGACACATGCAGGTTTCCTCATGATGTTATCCTTTACCGTTGAGATCGAGATGAATTATAAACACAAATACACCACATGAATGTACAGTGGTGCTTGCC
The DNA here is from genome assembly GCF_905220365.1 of Vanessa cardui. Taxonomy (NCBI): domain Eukaryota; kingdom Metazoa; phylum Arthropoda; class Insecta; order Lepidoptera; family Nymphalidae; genus Vanessa; species Vanessa cardui. Next base: position 3,323,235 of record NC_061124.1, read on the forward strand.
TGGGTTTAACCCCGCAATCATCGGTTAAGATGCACGGATTCTAACCACTGGGCCATCTCGCCTCACCTTAGTTCATTTGAAGAGGATATTTTAAAAATAAAGCCATCGATAATCCATTTATCGGTAAATATAGAGAAGACTAAGTATAACATCACCTGTAGTCCACTCGGGCACTCACGTTTATGATATAATAATGTATTACAAAGTTATTCTAATACATCAGTTATGTTTCTCTAATAATAGAAAGGTCGAGCAAACAAGCCACCTGATGTTAAATCGTTATCTCTGTCTGTAGACAAATATATTGTCAGTACATAACACTGCCAATTAGAAGCTGGATTACAAATTTTAGGTTAACCCAATTTACAGTTGATTGAAATTTATTAATATAACAAACTTTTAATGCTATTTAAATTATTATAACAATTAAAACTATTAAATCTTTAATATTCGACTAAAAAAGGACTGGATCAGAAAAATTGAGTATTTAAATACTTCGGGAAATTTAACTTAATTAGGCTATAGAGAAAGTCACCAATGTTAACAGCTACCATCTATGGTATATAAGCTGTTGTCACTGAAAGCCCGATATACCCTTATCTCTTTAGATTAAAATGATTTTCTTTTTTATTTTACCGCCTGTATCCACTTTACTGTACATAAGTTAGAACTGTGATATAATCTGTTAATTCAAATAAAATCAATCATAAAACTTTCTGATAAATCTGTCAACTTTATTTACAAAAATTTAGCTGAGGATGATGGTGATGGAAATGCTTTTGTCTTCCTCTTTCAAAATGTAAAATCAACTGTGACAGAAAGAGAGTATCAAATTCCACTATACACCCGCTAAAGACTTTAGTACGGTATGTGTTGTCTGGTATCATCTGCGTTTGTAGGCATTCTACCTTTTAATATTCACGTGGGTTTACATTTGTAATAAACGCTAAATGAACTTTAATATAAGATTGAATCATAATAATCTGATTCAATCGTGAGGCGTCAATAGGAATGACTCATGGCAAAGCTAATTTCAATGTTTTATAATTCACAGTACGTTAAAAATTAATTAGGTGCCTTATAACATTTATAAAAAAATAAAACAGCAATATAATCAAACGAAAATAATTAAAATAATACGATTATTTAATCTATATTAATATTACAAATATGAAAGTATCTCTGTCTGTCTGTATGATTGTCGCTCTTTCACGACCAAACCGCTGAACCGAATTTGATGATATTTGGTATGAAGCAAACTTGAACTCCAAGAACGGACATAGGCTACTTTTTTGCCTTGACATGACAACCAATATCCTTAAACGCAAGCGAAGCCGCGGGCAACTACTAGTACTTATATATAATTGATTCTTTTTTCAAATCACGATAGCAATGATTATAAGATATACTATATAACAATTCAATTCACTTGATCAATATTCTTGAAAAAAATCTCCAGTAATATTGAAATGCATTTTTTTAAATATTAATTAAATTTTAAAAGAAGAATGTATTATTTAATTATACAGGCAACCCTGCAGTGTAAAAAACTCTAAGTCACCCATCAACCGGCGAAGGCACGCGATTCGCCTACGGATAACAGCCGACCTTACCGGGACAGGTTTGACTGCATGCTTCCCTACACCAATACATTGGAATTTATAACGCCATTCACATATAATACATTATATTATATGTAAAGTTCATTAAACAGCTCAGCCTCGTCGGTTCGTAACGCAGTCTTTGAATGACTTAAGCGACTGGAATAATATGAAGTACGTAAAATTTATTGTATTTAAAAATGTTGATATAAAACCTTTTTGCGATTTCAACTTTGACTCTGATTGGTAACGATGACAGGTAGAAAAATGTACAGTAATACACAACTTAGATGTAACATCGGCAAATTCAATAAAACCGACTACTATCGCGCCATTCGACGCTATCCGTCGCTATAGATTCTCGCGTCACTGACTTGTCAAATTGACGAATATATTAGGTCGTATGATATTGCAAGTTTTTCTTTTGTGTAAAGATCACATTCACATAAGAAGTAATTATTGATTATTTGGGATAGCGTATTTAATTCAGATGTTATCGGTTTTACGAATGTTGCCGATGCTACATCTAAGTTGTGTCGTACATGTAGTTTATCATGGAGAAGGTTTTTATGTTTACTTTGCTTTTATCCGTCACTAAATGACAATGCAGCTCATCAAATTCCACTCTTCATAGGATCGCCATGACTATGCACAGACAGCGTCTGCCTGGTTTTCCTGATAATATACATATATAAATAATTAATATAATGCATATAATCAAGATCATATCTATATTGACGTAATTATCGAACCACAAAAATCGATTAATTAGTGCTGTTTTTTGTGAGTTTTTTACATTTTATTATTGAAGTAGAATATAATTTAAAATGTAAATTTGTTATAATGCAAAAACCAGTTATATAAACAAAAGAACCATCAAGAAATTTTGTGGTTACTCTTTTCTATTAATGAAATTACATGGACTAATAATAATTTCATATATTTTTATATATCCTACACGTAAATCGATGTAAACTAACACCACTTCTCTTAAACGTAAGTTGTTAAAACGTAAAACTGTTTCCGTGATTTGATTGTAGAATTTAATACCTTGTCTCAGGAAGGACGTATGTATTAACTTTGCGGACTCAGGAACAACTTTAGTTAAGTAAATTGAAATGTTTAATTAGACAAAATTATTAAATAATAAAGTATCATAACAACATTTTGTGTTATCTAAAAATAAGAATGCATTCATTCTGATCGAAATTTATTGATAAAAATGGATGATTCACTAAAAAACACCTTACTTGTAAATTTCCTTATCCAATTGACGTATTAACAAATATTTGAAGTCCTTATCAGGATTAGTTATCGTTTAAAAACAGCTATGAGATGAAGGTGACTTCGGTTTATTATCACCAAAAAGGAATTATCAATAATTTTAAAATCCTGGCCACTTATACAAAAAAACGACAATTTTGACATTTTGTATTAAAAAATAAAAAAGTACTATTTCTGTTTGGTTTATGTTTTAGTTACTTTTTTATTTATCTGTGCATTAATTAAAAGCGATAATTTTATCAGTATTACCGAACGATAGGATAATGTTTCGCCGTTTTTAATTGTGCATTTAAATAATATGTGTAGTAACTGCCTTTTAGGTATTGTGTACATAAAGAGTATACATATGTTATTAGGGTTGCCCACTGATTAATAAAATCTAAAAATGTTATTTGTTTGTTTGGTTTGAATTAAAATAAACTTAATTCGACTGTCACACTTACACATTAAAATAATTAATTATATATTTAATGTTAATTTTTAAGTTTCAAACGGGAGGTGATTAAATTAGATCAGCAGTTTCAAATGCATATATGCTTTAATATATTATGATATATTGGTGAAAGCCGATCTAATAGCCATAGCTGGGTTCAAACAGAAAGGTCACGTGACACTCTTGACGGATATATCAGCTCAAATATCTACTATAAATCACATCAAAATCGTTAGAACCATTCTGAGAAGTTTAAATTTTCATATGATTTGTTAGAATACAGTATTTTTTAAACGAAATACCTCTATATTACGGTCTATGAGCCAGCGTTCATTACCGCAAGTCGCAACCTACAATTTACAAGTTTATCGGCCTCACCTACCTTGAGAAGTAGCGGATTGCTTTCAAAACGCTGATTAAATTGCAGTCGGCCGAATGTTTGATCATGACGCGGGAGATGAAAAATATTTGCTTTGTCTAGTCAAATTGTGTAGATATCTGTATATATAATTTTTCTATCTATGTATTTATAATAAATAAATATTGGACAACATCACATACATTACTCTGATCCCAATGTAAGTAGCTAAAGCACTTTTGTTGTGGATAATGAGAAGTAACGACGGTCCCACAGGCACAGACCCAAGACAACATAGAAAACTAATGAACTTTTTCTTCGTCTATTCGGCCGGGAATTGAACCCGGAACCTCGGTGGCGTATCCGTGAAAACCGGTGTACACCCTACCCGACCACGGAGGTCGCATTTAAAAATAATATATCTGTATAGGTATTCATGATTTAATAATGGGTAATTTAAAGGTAGGTCTTTGTGTCCATCCGGATAGCACCCTATTCTGCCGCTAAAAAACAATACAATTTGAGTTCACATTTGAAGGTCGAATGAACTAAATAATGTGATTAATGGCGCATGGACATAATCTGTAGTTGATCTACCCTGTACTTTGTTAGTGTAGAGGTTTTCACTTTTCACTTCTACAGACGAAAATAATCACTTGCCGTCTAGTGACCTAGCTCGTATATCTTTCAAAAAATATTATTAATAATAAAATATTCTAAGTAATCATTTGATCATTAGTATTTAATAAAACTCTAAACCTTAGTTGTGAATAATAATTTAGAATGTAGCTTTTCTTCGAAAAATTAATAATATATGCCAATTTAACAATATATTCTTTATTCATTTAGGTTCAAAGGAATTTTAAATACGAATACCACATAACCTTAAAAAAAACCGACAATAAAGACAATACTCTACCACTTATTTACATTGGTGTTAATTAAATACAATTAAATAATTATTTAAGTTGCATTCAAATTGAGGATTGTCGACTCCATGTATGTTTATCATCTAAAGTCTTTTAACGTAATAAACCTTATGTCAATGTTTTTTTTTAAAATAACATTAAATAAACCTAGTCTTCAAAAAAAAACTAAAAAAATAATAATTTTCAAATTATACTCTTTTCCCTCCAAAAACAAGCGTTGTTTTGACTTAAACCATGCTTCTAGAAGTTTGAAAACGAAACAAAGGTGAAAACTTCATGCATCAATATCAGTCAAACGTTGAAATTAAATCATAAAGTTAAAGATTAATAATATTACCTCGAAAAAAGTTACACGCAATTTAATAAATGTAACTGTGTATTTTGTGATGATGAAGAATGTTTGGACACAAAAACATTTTTTTTTTTAATAATTCTCCGTAAACTGTTGAAAGTGCTTTCGCTATCTTTGGTATTGAAGATGTTTTATGTTGATCTGAAACGCAATAAAACTATACGCAAGAAATATTCTTGTTTTTTTTTCATCATTTTTTTACGTATAAAAATATTTAAAAATGATTTATTTTTTTATATTTTTTTAGATTTAACTCAGCTGTATGTACTGTATACAAGTGTCATGGCCCTGAGGAAAAAGTTATAAAAGATGCGGATGTTGCCAGATGATGGCGGAAATAAGCCTGGCCCCCATCTTTTCTTTCTTTAGAATTATTAGTAAAGAATGAAACTCTACAAAGAAGAAAACACTAAGTCAAACTGCATGGGTCAAATTAATTCTGCTATATATGTATATTATATGATATCTATGTGAACACTCACTAAAACAACTTCAAACATTCCTTTATCAAAGGAACTTTGTGAATTATTTATAATATTCTCTGATAGGTTTTCTGGTCTCAAACTATGTATTGTAAGGTATAACAGAATTTTTTATCTTGATCTTGAATCCTAATGGTGAAACGTAGGATCTCTATTTCCTCACAAAATGCCCTTGACGCTGAATTCGACAACAATATACCTACTGATAATTGAAGCACTTGTATTGTAGAAGTCGGACGTATTACGACTGTGCCTCTACCTATTATTTATCCCGTCGCATTTATTCACATTTACATAACAATTTATCTCGAAAAAGTTCGTCAAATGCTCTACGTAATACAATAAACAATTTCTTATCTGTAAAATATTACATATTTCGATTGATCTGTGTAGTTATATTTGTATAGTTTTATCTTGTTTTCACTTAAATTTATGGCAATCGTCAGATTAACATTACGCCACTTTCGAGGAGAAAGTGTGACTTCATTTTAAAAGTCATACCCGTAGCCCATGACGTATTTAATGTTATTATACGCTTAGATGCTGAGCATTTATGCAATTTAAATTTACCGATTATGAAAAACCTCTTTCGGACTTCTTCAAGTTATTGATGTATATTATTAATTACTTTTTGCGTTACGTTTATCAAGAACCTTACCGTGTAAAGCCATTGTTGAAGAACAATAAAATAATACATCAGAGTAATTAGTTTTGTTAAAGCCAAAACAATACTTATCTGCACTTAATCAAGTCGAATGAGTAACAATAATTACAACACCATGCGGGTTTAGAAGTGCGGAATAAACAAAAACAACGTATGCGCTTGCATTTTCAAGGTTTTGAACGAATATATGAGTTAAAGAAAGATTTTCACATTCCATGCAATCGATCGCAAACGTCAAGATGCACAAACGTGCTTTCCTTTGGATTCGAACGCTAACGGCCCTATCTGGTCGAGTGAACATTACACTCACCATTGGAGCCAAAATAGTCGTCTTTTTCCATTATTTCATGCTGGAAGCCGTAAGCGGGCAGCCATGCATGGGAGCCAGGTGGCTCGGGCCAGTCCGATATGCGAACCTCCTCCATCTGTACATGAACACAACACTGCACTCCTGGCACTAGCGTTCACACTACACAAACATGCATGGACTACCTCGTTCGTCCATCAGGTTGTCATTTAGGACGATAACGGTGGCTGATTTGATCCGGTCTGTCGAATGATCAACGTACGTACGCGCACGGCGGAGTTCGGCGGCGGACTGCCGATTTGCCGCCGGCGACGGCGCACCCGGCCCGGCACCGGTCGCTGGCGCGCACGCAGCGATCTCACCGCGTCCCTCTATGTGTGAATAAACTTTTTCAACCAGTTTGAACTTTTTGCAGTTGCGTATCCAAGTTTCACTGTGTTATAACGGGCAGAAGTATCATCAATTATTTTAAAGTTTACTTTAACAACGAAATCGATACAACGCAGAACCTTAACTCGTAAATTAAATTTATAAATGTTAGGAAAGCGAGTTAAAAATCATAAAAAAAGGTTATCAAAAGATTAATATTAACGTATATATAGCAACTCATGTTCCCAATAATGGTCAAGCACTTGCATGGCGGATCTTGCCAAATCCAACGGGACTTGCATGCCGTTCTAGAACTTCAGTTCAGCTACACTTGTTCCACAAACCTTATATAAGGGGCGTGAGGGTACACCGTTCTGTGCATAACGTATACATAACGAAATATTATACAAACTCAATAAAACTCTTCAAAGAAAGAACACTGCATGAGTTATGTTTACATTTGCCCTGCGTTCATTTGTATTTTTTTCTATAATATATAAAAATAATAATGATCTATATAGGTACGTAGTAAATCTCTCTGTAGGTAATAATTGAAGTATAATGAGGCAGGCGCCGGGTGCCCTCCGAACGGAAATAGTCTAGCGCAAAAGTAGACTAGGCGTGCCTAGTCGACGAGTCTTCACATGAAGCAATTTGCACTTGTCTTTTTCTTCTCATAATAATCCGACGACGAGTAAACATTATGAAAGTGAGTCCATAGATAAAATATTTCTTTTTTTTAAATTTGCTTTGGAGGCTAAGTACAAAGATGTTATTCATAGAGAGCTCAATTTTTTTTTATGTTATTATTTGGCGGACGAGCATATGGGCCACTTGATGGTAAGTGGTCACCATCACCAATAGACAATGACGCTGTAAGAATTATTATCTATTCTTTACATCGTTAATGTGCCACCATCCTTGGGAACTGAGATGTTATGTCCCTTGTGCCTGTAGTTACACTGGCTCACTCACCCTTCAAATCGGAACACAACAAATGAGGTTAAGAATGTACATTAAGATTAATAATCCTCTTATATAATTGTATTAATGATCTTTTTTATTTATTCATAATACCACTAATGCTTTATTTTTAATTTTTTATAGTTTTTATTTGTGGTCGTACAGATTATATAGCACCAATAAAATAAAAAAACTTATTAACATTGATTGACGGGTGTTTAGTTAAAAATAGATTTCTTTCTTTCTGACCTCATCGCTTTGCCATGCCAAGAAGAAGACAGCATTATTGAACAAAATACACAACTAAAATTTTGATAGGTAATGCCATTAATATATTTTAAAGACTTAAGCTTATTGAACTTTTACCAAAAATATGGCATGACATGCCTAATTGTTTATTGATATATACATATTTCATTAGTTGTCGCCCGATATTTCGGTCAATTTTTAAAGGTTCGTAGATTATTAGGGATAAAATATCGCCTATTTATGTATCAAATATCATCACATTTGGTTTAATAAATTGATTGTGAGATATCAACAGCTAGATAGACAGGCAGACAGAAAGTCAGAATCTTTAAAAAAAGATAATCTTAATCCTTCAGAATTACTTAAATGATATGCATATATAAGACAACCTCTTTTAAACTTAACGCATTACGAACTTAAACGTAAATAGAGTATGCCAAACCTAGATTCAGAGAAATGATACAAACTAACGGCGCCTTCTTTTGAATACAATTCGCGTTTCGTTTATTATGTAGGCGCACGCCCACGAGACATATGCCTCTTGTTTACTCCTGACGTGTAGCTACGGAACCAGCTAAATTTTTATTACGTACTATATGTTCTGTAATTTAACGAAAAAAGTTATTTTTGTAGCTTAAATTACTCCTCGTGACATTAGATATGAGCCAGTGAAAGTCCCATCAAAATCGGTTCAGTCATTCCAGAGCTGAACAAACATACAGACAAAATTTGTAAAAAATGTTATTTTGGTATATGTACCGTGTATACATTACATATGTATAGAGTAAAAAAGGTCTATTTTAATATTACAAACAGACACTCCAATTTTATCATATGTTTAGGTATGATATAGATATAGAGTATATAGAATATATTATATTAATATTTTTAAGTAAATTAACTCATGTCAAGTATCGATTATGTATCACTAGCGACCCGGCTTCGCACGGGTACAATACTCATACTACTAAATATTGAAGAATTTGTTTACCTATTTACGTCATCATATTAGAAACTTCTAAATATATCAGTAATCCTTAAGTCTATTGTCTACGTATTATATACAAAACTTTCCTCCGGAATCATTCTATCTATTAAAAAAAACCGCATCCAAATCCGTATCGTAATTTTAAAGATCTAAGCATACATAGGGACAGACAGTGGTAAGCGACTTTGTTTTATACTATGTAATGAAGAGTTTAGAACGTCATCCAACAATCCTACTTAATATAAATTCTCATAAAGACTAAAAAAAATCCCAAAGACTATATATTCTTCTCAAAGATTTAAATTTCGAACAAAAGAAAAACTGACTATAATAATCCAAGCAATAGTATTTCCAAATTCAAAATTTAATTTAGAACTATCGTTTAGCTATTACATTTTTTTTATATCCATAAAAATATAAAAAGTAATTTAATGGTAAATCAGACAACTTTATGTTTATACAAGATCATAATCTGCCTTGAAAAGTCAAAGTTCATTCACCTCAAAGATATAATCTGTAATTATGATTACAAGATTCAAGTAAAATGCTTACTTGACCTAACACGCAACGCTGTTCCGATGTTACTTTCATACGAAATTACAACGGGATAAACAATATAGCTGAGCTGAGAGGGACCAGTGGTTAGAAAGCTTGCATCTTAACTGATGATTTCGGGTTCAAACCCAGGCAAGCACCACTATATATATGTGCTTAATTTGTGTTTATAATTCTACTCGAGGAAACCTGCATGTGTCTAATTTCATCGAAATAGTGCCTCATGTGCATTCCACCGACCCGCAATGGAACAGCATGGTGAAATATGTTCCAAACCCTCTCTCGAATGGGAGAGAAGGCCTTAGCCCAGCAGTGGGAAACTTACGGGCTGTTACTTTACTTTTTTTAACAATATACATATTATTAATACCGTAGAGTAAACAACATAATACAGTAGAGGTGTACACGTATAAGGCTGTCAAAGATTTTCTCTGTTCACTGATTCCAATGACTTTTAACAAAAAAGTAAGTTGGCTGACAATTCAATTGTATTTGAGCGTCAATGGCGGTTTTTATGAATGCAAAAAGACGTTATTTCGATCCTGACCCCTTGGGCTAGCGTCGTTTATTTGTTTTATTCATTTATTTATTTATGCTTTATTGCAACACTAATAATCGACATTTAAAAAAGTTGCATGAACTGTCTACTCCAACAATTATGGTGTCAGCTTAATTGTAGGACATTACCTTAAAATAGGGCATTGCTTATAGTGACTGTAACTCAGCTACAGGACAGGATAGAATTCAGACGCACGACCAACAGCTTAACTTGTACGAGGCACGAATATTTCCAGAATTCGGGCTATTGATGAGATTTATTTTGTCAGAAAAACCCAATATCCTGATATAAGAACCCAAGACCTCGAGATACGTAGTCTTATATCAAGCATTAGAAAGACGAGGCAGTCACTCTTGATTCCGTAGTACTTAAAGATAATTAAATTATCGTCAAAAACACGACTAATTAACACCTCTTAAAATATTAATTAATGAGGTCACTTATCAGCTTATCTACCTTTAACGTGAAAGGTCGCAGGTGCAGTTCTTGCTCGTGATATATTATTATGTAATTATTAATATATTTTTTTTCCAATGATATTTAATTGCATTGAATATCGTGTTAAATGGCTTAAAAATAAATTTTAAATATTATGTGACACTGTATTGTTGTTGTTATATTTCTGATTTACTAAATTTCTATTTAGCTATATATAATATTATTTAATTTTTTTGTACTAAAAACAACGTATGTTTAATTATTATTATTAATGTATGTTTATAAAAGTACTCTTAATCTCGAATGCTTAACCGGTAAGCATTTTATATTATTTATGCAATAGGTCAGATTATCGTGTGCACGTTATTATACATTCTCCTAATTTTTCTTATGAAAGTTCTGGAGTAACGCAAACGATCGTGATCCGTATTATGAAAGCGTACCCTATAAGGAGAGAACGTCCATCATGAAACGAAGCTAATGCTCATATTACTTGCAATTACTTCAGCTAGTGTCACGCGATGTGTACGAGGTCAGGTGATCACTTATATTATTACGTCGGTGATATTTACTTCGGCATTCAATTAATTCGAAATTCAAATTACAACTATGTTTTATACATATTCTAAATTCAAAAGGTGATCATTGTTGAATAATGTTTTTTCACGATCAACGAAATAGGCAAACCTGTTTTAAATCTGTCTGTGAGTATAATACAATACAATATAATACAAGTATTTTCACTGTCAATCGACAGAAAAAAAAATACATTTATTTATTAAGGCGGTCTTATCGTTAAGACGCGGCCTCCTTAAACAACTTTTGGACAAAGGACTCAACGTAGTAGTACTAAAAAATAAATATTATATACATACATATCGGTGAGTAAGACGCTATTTTTTAAAGAGTTCGAATTATGAGGATTAATATTTGTTGGGAATATTTTAAATTACGTTAATTTGAAGTTATGTTCCCAGAAGCCAAATCTGTCCATAAATCACTGTCTACTTTAATATCAATATCGATTAGTCGCCTAGCTTGACTAGCCCATGTATAATTCATTCGGTAGTTACTACAAAATATCTATTAAAGGTGAACATTTCATATACGTATAATGTATATAAGATTAAAATAGTGATTATAACTAGCTTCCTCACTGGCTCGACGCCAGACAACCACTTGATGGGATTACAACATTGTTTACAAAATACAACATCGAATTCCAACAGAGGACAAACCTTTTAAACTTAAATAGGATTTATTAAAAGAATAATATTATTTATATTTTTAAGTTTCTGGCATTATAATCATCGACCGTGTGCACATTTTTATATTGAGTTTTAAGAATTGATTAGTGTTCTTTTTTTGAATTGCTAGAATTTTTTGCGTAACGTGGTCGACTGTGTGTGTTATATCTTTATTTGTAGGAAAATATTTTAACTTACAATACAATACCTGAAAAGTAACATTAGGTAGTAGACGCTATTTTTTTAGCATTTATGGTTTGAAATTTTATGTGATCTCTTACAAAATATACTTCATGGATTATTAAATTTACAAATCTATACGATCGAATAAAAAAGGCTAAAGAATCTTTTTGACGAATGTTATTGTTCGCAATGATCGCAAAATTTTTTGAATAGCTTTGTTTTATCTATGTAAAGGAAATATGTACGCTTCTAAAGCACTTTCGAAAATGGACAATGAAATTTCCCTTGTGGCCAATACAGTTTTGTTGACTAACTGCTGAATAAATGTAGCAATTTATTTTGGAGATAGATTGATTCTTGATTAGGAATACATTTTATTTATTACTATAGAAAATCTATTAAAAGGTGTACATAATGTACATAAATATTTGTTGCTGAAATCTATTCAATGATGTTATTATTATTACTAATATAACAAAGTAGATAAAACAGAGTATTGCACACATTATCACCAATATTACCAGTCTCGAAACAAAACTCTTTTGTGTCAAAAACATTACATAAACGTGCGTGTTTAAAAATAAATCGTCATATTTTTTTTGATAATTAAAAGACAAAGTTACCAAACAGCTGACATATAAATAAACGTTGATAGTTTGTTATTACATTTATTACACACAAAGGCCATAAAAAACGAAAGTATCACATGGCATTCACCATTATAACACAGAATAAAATAAAATATGCTAATAAAGAACGTTAATTGCACACAATCTGAATATAGTCGCACAGAACACGCTATCGTGTCAACACGTGATTTTAATGCCCATTAACTTACAGACACGAACCAAATAAACGCATGATTGTGCTTTATACCGCACATAATTTAATTTAGACTAATTTCTTTCGGTATGACGGCAGTGAAATGTCATAAACGACCTCCGTGGTCGAGTGGTGTGTACACCGGTTTTCATGGGTACGCCACTGCGAGGTCCCGGGTTCGATTCCCGGCCGAGTCAATGTTGATTATCATTAGTTTTCTATGTTGTCTTGGGTCTGGGTGTTTGTGGTACCGTCGTTACTTCTGATTTTCCATAACACAAGTGCCTCAGCTACTTACATTGGGATCAGAGTAATTTATGTGATGTTGTCTCATATTTATTTATTTATTATTATAATACTAGCCGCCCGGTCTCGCACGGGTGCAATACTGATACTCAATTTACTACAGAATTTGTTCATTTACAACATCACATTAGAAACTTTTAAAATTATCAGTTTTTCTTAACTATATTGTCTAGGTATTATTATTATATTCAGGTATGATACATAGTAAAACCTTTCTCTCGAATCACTCTATCTAATAAAAAAACGTCATAAAAATCAGTTGTGTAATTTTAAAGATCTAAGCATACACAGGGACAGACAGCAGTAAGCGACATTGTTTTATACTATACTAGCGACCCGCCCCGGCTTCGCACGGGTGCAATACTGTTACTAAATATACTACAAAATTTGGTTATTTACGACATCACATTGCAAACTTCTAAAATTATCAGTGTTTCTTTACTATGTTGTTCATGTATTATATACACAAACCTTCCCCTTGAAACACACTATCTATTAAAATAAACTGCATCAAAATCCATTCTGTAATTTTAAAGATCTAAGCATACATAGGGACAGACAGCAATAAGCAATTTTTTTTTATACTAAGTAATGATAGTGTAAGCCGTTTTTTTGTCCCAGTGATTATAGAACGATAGATGCTCATAGAAGATCGGTTATGGTCTTATTTGAAGAGCTCCAGCCGTAGATGTGCAGTAAATTAAAGAGGATTCTTGATTGCAATTTATTAAATTATTACAATTTAATGAAGAATTAATTTTAGATAGCGGAAAAGTAACTGTCCGGTTAGAGAGCGGTACTACGGCTGTATAAGAAAAGAAAAGAAAAAAGAAACAAAATAAAGAAAATAAGTATCGAATACAATTCTATCTGAACTTTAAAATATATACTATTTTACAATAAATTTAATTTAAAAAAAAGTTATATTATTTTGGCTCTAAGATGAGTGACTTGCAGTTCGCAATGAAGAAATGATATATTTACGAATCCTGCGTAAATAACAATGAATACTCCGTAACTTTATCATCTATATAAGCTTTTACGGTACAATATAGATTTTTATGCTGACAGTTAAATTAATTAAAAAAATTTAATTTAAATAAAAAATAAGTTGATCTGCGTATGTCATTACAGAAAGGAGAATCCTTTCCAAAGAAGGACTCGGCTTTGCTAATTTGGAAACTTGGTGTAAAACTATTTTTACAATATGTAAATCACCATTTTTTGTATCTAAGTATAATATACTATAATAAATATCATAGGCTACCTACCGTAAGTAGGTAATACCAATTTGATTAAGTAAGTATAACATATGTAGATACATACGAGTACATCAAATCTCTTAACTAATACCACACACAGCAAATGCTAAATGAAATGTGAAAAAACATGAATCGTGAAAGTAAAACAATAATTTCTCACGTAACATTGGAAGATCTTCGAACATAATTACAATATACTCATGTAACTCATCGCATATACTCTCCAAAATTCCCACACTAACAATAATGGTCATTCTCACGCACACCGGCCTAAATAAAATTCATTCGAAAAGAAAGTCGTAACAAAAATACATAGACGCGTGACTAGAATATTTTCGTTATGTCATGATATAAAACCTTCTCAAGTACTTATTTAGACAAGTACCTTTTTCTTTTATTAAAAAAAAACCAAAAAATCTTTAAGAGCTGTATGATAAGTCTATGGGTACTAGAAAAAAGTTATGAGGTAAGTAACAATCATAAAAAAAATATAGACGAATTGATAACCTCCTCCTTTTTGAAGTCGGTCGAAAAAGAAAATTGTCATTCAAAAGTCTATTTGTTTATGAGAATGTCAAATTATAGTATCCACATAATTCTAATTCACAAAATTGAAAATCTTTTTGATACTATATCAAGGTGAAGTATAATTTCTGAATTGACTTTAGTACATAAATTATATTTATATCATATAATTTTCTTTATAATAGCGAAAGTTGGGCAGATATCGTCATTCTTTTTATTTGATTCTTCAAATGTATTTAATAGAAATCAAAGTAACCGTCTCAAATATTACTATGTAGGTTTGTCGCGTGTGTGTCGTTGTTTTTTGTCGTGTATGATGTAGGTACATATTAAGTAAAAACTTTAAAGATTTCAAAATAATCATTATATAATATCTAGTGTATTACCATCATATTAGGTCCGTTTGTATCATTATGTAGACATGATTATATTGAATAATTATCTTGAAAATAGTATCAGAATACTCTGATTTTTGTATTAATGTTTTCATTAAAAAAACGTACATATTATTACAACATTGCAATTAAAGAAATCTCAATTAATTATTCACTGATATTTAACATGCATACCAAACGATTATCCTGTCACTTGCATAAGAAATAAAAATCAATATATCAAAGTGGCCTTGTTACGCCACTATAAATAGGATACGTAATTACGAATAAAACATTTAATTAACATAATATATAATTATTCACTGAAATACGTAAAAAAATACATTTACAATTTATAAAATTGTATTTTAATTATTTTACCAAAAAGTTTTTACTTATGTTTGAAAGCCTATATCAAATAAGGTGTAATTTTTACTAAGAGAGAATTGCTCAAATTTCTTCGCTTAAAGTTTAAATGGGAGACGAAAGTTTGTTTAGAAATTCGTCATGTCTTCGTTCGAAGTATGGAAATCGGTGTTTAGGCTTATAAGAAAACAAAACCTATAGTACGTTATTGAAAATCCATTCAGTCAGGAGAATGAAATTACAAAAAGCTAATATTCTTGCTTCAGTTTTTAAATTTCAAATATGGAAATAAGTTAATTGTTTAATGATGGGATATTCCATAACTTAGTAATTAATAATAATTAAATTGTTGTGCTATATAAGTGCTAATAGTATTGTAGACATTTTATAAATATATTTATAATAGATTAATATTCGTTATGAAACAAAATACACAAAGGAGGACGACAATATTACAGGCCACTCATGCTTAACTTTTTAAACCGGGCCACAGATAATGCAAACGGATTTAAAAAGCGAACGCGTAAAGAATAATTCGAAGCAATCGAGCCGTGTCTTGTTGCACATTGCTTGCCAAGTCGAAGTTCGATGTCCGAGCATAAATAAAACTTGAATATAATTAAGATGCACTTGCTAGCCGTACGACCTGGATATGTCTGGCAGCAACAACTCGTTAGAATGATTATTAAATAACGAATAAAATATTATTTTAAAGATTTTTATGATGAAACTGCATGTAAATAATATTCAACTTCTCACATAGGTATTAGCTAACAAACTTGAAGTCTGGTCGATTTAGTTTGGTTAAAGTGGTAGATTTACTTCTATTCCGATTTTACAGTGGTAAAAAAATGGTACAAGCTTTTATATAGATAAAAGAATAATCATAAAAAGTTTTTTTTTTTCGGCTTACGATGTTGAAATCATAGCCTTTTCTATACTCATATGCATGTATTTGGCATATAAACGTTACTCTTGAGCCGCTTGGTTTATGCATTGAATTTCGTTGCGATATTAAAAAGAACTAGGTATACAAACGACGGGAAGAGACTTTATATCATACTATACAAACGACCCGCCCCGACTCCGTACGGGTGCAATGCTGATATCTAGTTAATATACTAAAGAATATGTTTATTAACGACATCACATTAGAAACTTATAACGACCAGTGTTACCTTCCCTTCCCCTTCCTCTCGAATCACTATCCATATAAAATAAACCGCATCAAAATCCGACATTTTTATACTATGTAATGATAATG
Source organism: Vanessa cardui (assembly GCF_905220365.1). Taxonomy (NCBI): domain Eukaryota; kingdom Metazoa; phylum Arthropoda; class Insecta; order Lepidoptera; family Nymphalidae; genus Vanessa; species Vanessa cardui. Next base: position 3,340,115 of record NC_061124.1, read on the forward strand.
ATGTATTATTTTTGTTGTAGTAGCTCTGGTACTGGTACACAACGTTATTGTATGGTTATTGCATTTTTAAAAAGGTGACAAAGAACAAATGTATTCAGCCTTAAAACTATTAAAATATGATGAGCATTTTTAAATTGTTATAAAACAGTAATTTGCATCTATAATTAATCAATTTGACCAGCCAAACATATACTTACCTAGCTTCGAACGAACGCACCAAAGATGTAATCAAAAAGAAAATCGCCCGATTTTTGTCGAGATAAACTGCCCTAAGCGCTATGTACCGTTTCCAACCTGATAAATTAGTTAAATATGCACATTTCAAACTATCAAAATTGCAAATCTCGTTCTAGTACTGAGTCACAATGTGTAAATTTATGTTAAATGGTTTTTCTTTCGTCCTCACTTGGTCAAGAACCTACAAATAAAACAGTTGCGAAATAATTTAAGACGAGACGAAAGGATTTTTTTAATATAGCAATAAAAAAATCATGAATATAATATTTGTTTTATTAGAAAATGCGCCATTTTTATCAATTCGAAGACTGATTTAAAATCTGTAAACGGTTTTCCCGTGTTGCTTGCACAGATTTCGTAAGAAAATATTATATTTTTGTAAAAATAATCTACAGATTAAGCGGAAATATTTTTACATTTTTTTTAATTTATTTGTTGTAAAGAGTGTTGCCATGTAGACAACAGATAAAAAAGGCAGAGTTAACAGTTTTTTTTCTTTTTTTTATGGTATAGGTTAGCAGGCGAGCATATAGGCCACCTGATGGTAAATGGTCACCATCACCCATAGACAATGACGCGGTAAGAAATATTAACTATTCCTTACATCGACAATGTGCCACCAACCTTGGGAACTAAGATGTTATGTCCCTTATGCTTGTACACATGTTACATGTTACATGTTGCACTCGCTCACTCACCCTTCAAACCGGAACACAACAATACTGAGTACTGTTATTTGGCGGTAAAATAACTGATGAGTGGGTGGTACCTCCCCAGACGGGCTTGCACGGAGGCCTACCACCAAGTCATCTTTTAAAATTATATAAATCGATATAATCCCTTAACAATTAATATTCGTGGTATATTTATGTGTATATAATTTCGTTTAATAGTAATTTAAGAGACAATACTTGAAACATGATGCATTACATTCCCACGAACTGGCGTTGCGCCAGCGCAAGTTTTACATGTAAAACCATTTTATACACACATTTAATCGTCAATAAAATAACAAGACGAGAAGTAATGAAATACATACATACATACGTTCCAAGCCTCGTCCTCATGACGTACATCCTAACTTCAGGGACAAAAAAGGGTTCCTTTTACTTTACTTTTTCATCAATTTTATATTGACCAGTCCCAAACACATTAGAGTAAATAACTTCAATTTATATTACTAATTTTACTTTGTGTTGTATGTAGAAAACAAAATACAAAAATAGGCAAAAAAAAACTAAATGTATTAAAGGGATATCATTTACAATTTATTTCTAATTAATTTAAAGTCGGCAATGTATATTATCGTTTATTAATTATATTTAATCTGTCACAAACAATATATATGAGTGATTAATCATGTTTTCATTCATATTACGAATACAAATCGACTGGTCCCAAGAACAAAATCTTATGGAAAAATAAGACAAATCGACTTTACTGTTAATTATTAACCTGTATAACTTTAACTACGCGTAAAGGTTTTTTCTTTTAAATTAAGTGTTTACTTTTTGAGATAAACAGTAGAACAATACCGTATATGAAATACCATATATGAAAAACATAGTTTTACAAAACTTTAAGCCATCACACTGTAAAGTAGGAATTTCGAGATACGATTTTGTTTGTCGAAATGCAAGAAATTACGTAATATAATGTCGTCTATTAATGTTACGCCGAAATTGTTCCTTGGACAAAAAATATTCATAAAAAAAGTATCTCGCACGAATATAATAGTATAAAAAAAAAAAACTAAAATTTAAATTCAAATTAAGGACTTGATCAATAAGTATTTAACATATAAGGTATTATACGAAGGATTAAGTATTTTAAATGAAATAATTATTTAAATTAAAATCTATTTTAAGATTGTGTTTATTTTATTACTATTTATGACGTATATTTTCTACTGTATCTTTCAAAAATTTTGAATGAAAAAATATATTTTATTAAATTTAATCTATAACGAACAAAGTCAGTTGGTATATTTTCAATTATAATAGCCGGATGTAAACAAGCCATATCAGATTTGACTATGTTACTTAACCGACCGTTAGAAAGACTAAAACAAAAGCCATTTTATTATATTGATGAAGATATGAGATCTCTTTTTCGGATAGATTATTTTTTTATACAATACTATTACATCACATGAATTTAAAAAAAGAAACTTATTTTAAACATTTAATCGAACTTATATCAATGATTAATGTAGTAGTTAGTTCTACTACATTGAAACAAAAACTATCTCTAGACTATACTAATACTACCTAGAACTTCAGATTTACCAGAGAAAACTTTATTAAACACTAACTTACTGAAGCTCACCCCTTAAGGGTAACAACAACAGCCTGTAAATTCCCTCCGCTGGGCTAAAGGCCTAATCTCCCTTTGAGGAGAAGGTTTTGGAACATATTCCACCACGCTGTTCCAATGCGGGTTGGAGGAATACACATGTGGCAGAATTAAGATGAAATTAGACACATGCAGGTTTCCTCACGATATTTTCTTTCACCGCCGAGCACATATATGTAGTGGCGCTTGGCTGGATTTGAACCCGCCATCATCAGTTAAGATGCACGCGTTCTAACCACTGGGCTAAAGATGGTAAAAGTAAGTATTGGTAAGAGTTTTCTAAAATCATCTCTGAGCGGATGTCGTTACCAAATAAAGAACCTTCCAAACTACAAGTTTGTGTGGTGTTATAATTTCTGAGATTTCTTGATTACCCATTGAGTGGTATTTCAAGTAAAATTCGGTAGTGACAGTTTGAGTCCCAGAAAAGGATTTTACCCTTAGAGTATAAAATGGTAGGTATCGGTGTGCACGGGAGGGGCAGCGGACGTGCTGCGAAAGCGATCCCGCAGGATCTCCGTTTCCGTGCTTTTGGCGACCATTGCAGGTTTTTTAGTGAGTACAATCTCACATAACCCGACATCCCCCCCCCCCCAGGAGTCGGGTATCTATGAAGATTTTCCCTGCGTTAAAAAAAAAGGTATCGGTGTGCTATACATACGTTAAGTTTCAAGATTCGCGCAAGTAAAGACGCAGTTTTAGCTAGTGAAACTATGTAATCTATGTATGACTATATTTCTTATTTTTGAAGTGTTAAGTAAATTTTGAACGGTTAGATGGAATGTAGAAAGCTTCGTTCGAGCTTCCATAGTTGTCGATGTATTAACTGCGTATAAAATTATTATTATTTTAAGTATCCGAGCGGTACTAAATACTTAGTATTAAGATAGACCAAGTCTTCCCAAGTTAAATAATAAAAAACCGTTACAGAACTTACGTAAGTACGTAAACGCTCCACGTTTCCACGTTGTTCCAAGCCTCCTTAATGGAAGAGGAGGCCTTATCTCAGCAGTGGGAAATTTAAAGGCTGTTACTTCACTTTTTACGTGAACGATTTACAACGTCAAAAATAAAAAAATATATCTTAATTAATTAGAAGAGTTTTTTATAATGCCTAGCTCGATTAATACTTACATACAAAAAAAAAATAACTCTATATACTTTTTAATAAACCTCTTCATAATATTCGTATGAATAATAATATATGCGTAGATGTATCACATATTCATCCTTTTCTTATATGCAGCGATATCGCATCTCTCTACCCGACCAGCAATTATTTTCTCTTCAAAATTAATCATTTGTTAAATCGTTACAATTAAGTAATTTGCACTACAGAATGCTCTTTAGTATTCTGCACATCAATGGCTAGATCTCTCCGAATGGGACCATAGCCGATCTTCTATGTGCAGCTATTGTCCCATAATCACTGGGTCAAAAATCGGCTTACGCTATTAATATAAAGTATAAGAAGATTGGACGTAACAAGAGTTTCTTTAATGTTCTTGTTTAATTATATACCTAATTAAAAAAAATTGGTTACATGTATTTTTCAAATAAAGAACGCAGTGTCAAAAAAAAAACAAAATAAAATATTAAATGGCCCAGTGGTTAGAACGCGTGCATCTTAACCGATGATTGCGGGTTCAAGCCCAGGCAAGCACCGCTGATTCATGTGCTGTATTTGTCTTTATAATTCATCTCGTGCTCAGCGGTGAAGGAAAACAACGTGAGGAAACCTGCATGTGACATATTTCATAGAAATTCTGCCACATGTGTATTCCGCCAACCCGCATTGGAACAGCGTGGTGGAATATGTTCCAAACCTTCTCCTCAAAGGGAGAGGAGGCCTTTAGCCCAGCAGTGGGAATTTACAGGCTGCTGTTGAAAATATTAAATATAGTTTAACTTATTATTATTGATACTGGTTCAAAATAGACGTGCTCCGTGTACACGTGTCTACACATTTAACCAATGTTGTTTGGTAAATAAAGACCTGCCTTCAACGTACTATCAATAAATAGGATACAATAAGATTTCGTACGGTGGGCAACTGGATTGGAATAATATATTTCTATCAATAATAGACCGTAAACACATGTGACATAAGGCTTTGATTGACGTTAGGTAAAGTTCGTGGGTACTCTGGAGTGATGCCAAAAATCGTGAATTGTTGTCGAGTGATACATTACGGAACTTTGGTTTAAAACGGTGTTTATATATTGAATACATATTTTACGACATCGTATTATATACAATTTACATTATTATTTGATATTTAAGATGGAGCTACATAATATAATAGCAAACTTATACTATATGGAAATTTGTATCTATTCCTTGTTATTGATAGAGATTTATCGAGAAAGTAAAATCATATTAATGTAGCGAAACAAAATTAATATGTAACATTGCTCTATGTTTGTGCTGTAATCTCCAAATTAAAATTACTCTATTCAGGTAAGCTTTTACATGTACTTTAGGATCGTCATTGAAAAACTATATTAAGGGAAAGCTACCAACCGGAATGTATATTCTACCGAGAAGAACCGACAAGAAACTCAGTAGTCACTCTTATTCAACGTTTAAAAAATACATTGTTGTTAGTTAAATACAATTATTTATTTCTGTATTAATATATCCTGTCTGGAAGTCAACAAGTATTAATTTCTCTCTATTTTATCATCTGTATAATCTTGTATTGATTAATTTCCCTTTTTTTATCAATGTATTTTTACAAATTTGAATTTATGAAACGTCACAGTTAAAAACGTCAGTCCGTCTTGGCTCCCTACATTCTCAAACCTCATTGGTTATTAGCGAAATGTATTTTCATAATATACTCCAATCGATTATTAAAATATTCGTATTTTTCCAGCAAAAGAGACTTTTAAGTATGTGGATAATTGGAATGAGCTAGAGCTCACATTACCGGCTTGAAAACGATACGGATGCTAAGACCGTTGGAAAGTCAGTAGAGCTCTATTCTGACTAATTTATTCTCTAAAAAAATTGCTATAGTATTTTGCTTATTATTAAATTACAACGACCTACAAATACCTCAGCCTAGTGCATTTTTTTAGTCAAAATAGGTATTTTTATTGTTACAGCATCAACTATTGATTTGTAGCCCCAGGCCTCATGTATAATATCAGCTTTCTATCATTAAATTATTTCTTACAATTAGTTCATTAGTTACGGAGATTATTCTCTACGTATAAGTATTGATTATAAAACTATAACTAAAATATCATTATCATTATAAATATTGGGTCTTTTTTTTTCGGTATTTCTCGGACCTTGAGCAGGAACATGTATACCGATAATTAAAAAAAAAACAAGTATTAATTCCGTTCATAGACATTTAAGCTATTTAATTTGTATGTATGTTACTTTATATAGTTTAGTTTCTATTTCATTTACATCAATATTATGATATATTTAAACGCTAGTAGTGTTCCGGTTCAAAGGACTAGTGGACATTTTAAAATAGATAGAACACTAGGAGATAACAAAGATGTAGTTTGTTGTTTATTTAAACATTTGTATAATAATGACATTATTTTGAATGTATCAATTTAATGCATTTTATCAAGCTTATAAATTGCATGTTTGAATAGTGAAAACATTTGTTTCCAATAAAATCTTATAGCATATCTGAGCAAACTTACAATTTAAATAAATTATTATTATTGTTATTCATCAATACATTGGCCTTAATGTATCGTTAGAAGAATCTGCTTTTCTACTATGCAATAAAGTTTTAATACACTATACTAATATTGTATTTGCAGAGATGACTCTTTTTGTCTTGTTTGTTGCTCTTGCACGAGTAAACACTGATTCGAATTTCACTGAACAAGAGAGGGTCATATGACTACTTTTTGTGACTATTTTATTACCATGTTTTAGGTGACAAGAAGTAATATATAAATTAATCAATTAACCCGTAACGAAATACCAGCGCGATAACAAATCGAGCAATTTATTTTAAATTATTTTTAGTTTTTTTTTTTTTTTTAATTTTAATTCATTTAATAGAATAGGTCTAAGCGTATGTTAGCGCGGTTTCCGATTAAAAAACTTGCGAATTCATAAAAGAGAGGAAACGAATCCACTTTCATTTTTGTAATCGAGTCGTAACAAGTCGAAGAACCGTATTACTGTCTGCGGTAAAAAAATGTCATCAACAAAGCTATTACTGCTGAGTTCATGTTTATATTTTGTAAATAATATTTCCTGTGACCACAGAATATGATTAGTTTTTTACTAATATTAGATACAAGATACTGAAAGGTTAATTGGGTTTATTCTTAACTTTTTTACAACAGCCCTCACGACAATAATATCTAGGGAATGAAAATACCAATTAATAATTCTATCCTTAAAACCGTAGTAGTATTTTTTTGTCTTAATTTATTTTGTGTATTTTCTATCTATATCGAAATCTATAATTATGTTTTAAATGTGAAAGTGTCTCAGTCTGTCTGTTATGCTTTCACGACTAAACCACTGAACCAAATTCGATGAAATTTGGTAAAAAAACATGCTAGAATCGAAAGAAAGGATATTTTTACGCCTAAAATCAGTCAAAAGTTACTAGTATACAATATTTTGCGTACATACGTTGTTAGACTAATATTCAATGAAATATTATTTCGTTTTATCGAATTGTGTTTTTATATTTAAAAATACATATACATATATAAAACCTTTTTAAGATGAGGAGACTGAGGATACTCGTCTAAATACACTAAAAGAAATTCTCAATACGATTTAGTGAAACCTTAGTGCAGATAGATCACGAAACGAGTTCAGAGATCATCTAGAAATGAATTTATAATAAATGCTACCGAGAAAAAATAAGTCCATTATATATTTTATCGAGACAGCTGTCAGCGGATAATACAAACAATCGGATACTATCTCGACAGATGGGATGTCGCAATAGATGATTTGATAGTACATAAGTACGCGACGAACCACTGTGATGAAAATGTATATAAGTCAATACTCGGTCAAGGCTAATAAAAGGAAATTTAAAAAAAATAGTTTTTTTAGTGTTCGTAATATCTGACAAGTGTATTTTAGACAAAGGACAATTATATACAGTTAAGTTTAGATTAAATTGTATTAACAAATTTCAGTAGTAAACAAACAAAATAGAAATCAATTTTAAATAATGGACAAGTAGTTAAAAAACATTTTTAGTATTTTTTTACTTATAATAGGTTAGCGTTTGACTGCTATCGTGTATAATGAGAAGCATCATGTTTTTTATGGTTAAGTATATTGGTATTCATGTTTAAGAAAAGTAATTATAATATATGTTTTTTTAAATGAATAAATGATTTACGTAGTGTTGTCATGTCATTGCAAATCAATCATCAAATTTAATTTAAAATTAGAATTAATGAATTAATAAAATTAGACTGTGATTTATTGATGTTTGCGTAAGGATTATAAATTATGGATCCGGTTTTACGAGGATTTCTTAAAAAATCTTTTTAAGAGAAATGTTACCACATTTAATATATTTATAGAATGTCTCATCTTTATTCTAATCAAAATAGAAAATACATAATCGAACGAAGTCTCCATCATTTATTGTTAGAGTTGTTCTTAATATTTAAATACGTATTAAAATTATGTTTTTTTTTTTTTATTTATATTAGGTAAGTCAACAAACTCTCTTACTTGGTGGGATTGCTAATACTTTATCAAATATTATTGTATTCTTGTCCTTATAATTATTTAAATAAACAAAAAATTGGTTTTAATAATTGAAAAACTTATAATTCAAATTTCAAAATGCCATCAATTAAGCTTTGTATACATGTATGATAGTTTCAAACTTATAAAACACTAGAACGAAAAATGCTGCAAATTGTACAAATTTAAATATCATTCAGCAGTAGTTGCATAGCAATGCGTGCCCAGACACAATTAAATAAAAGCCTATTGCTAAATGATATTGTGAGCAATGGCGATGAAAACTTGCAATTTCAAATATTTTGCGTAAATATTATATTACGAAAAAATCGTCCTATTTTTTTATTTTGAAATCTATTTTTAAATCGCTTAAACGTATTTTCGTTTACAGTATCACGTGAATATATACTAATATTATAAATGTGAAAGTAATTGTCTGTCTGTCTGTCTGTCACTACCAAAGTACTGAACCGAATTTTATGAATTTTGGTTTGAAGAAAATTTTAACTCCGAGGAAGTCCACCCTTGAATAGACTACTTATGTGCCATCCAAAGCTAAAATGCGCGCGAAGCCTCAAGCAACAACTAGTATAATATAAGTTGCAAACATTCATTTTAAAACTAACCGCTATTAACTATGAAACTATTTGAAAAGCAAAATATTTCTTGTCTTCCATTGTATCTATTCGCATATTGTTATTATGTGTTTTATTAAAACAGAAAAACTTAATCTGTAAATTATTTAAAAAGTAAAATTATGTAAAAAGTAAAAATAAAAAAATCCACAAATTATATCAGGAAAGTACACTTTCTTTATTCTTCGAGCATAATCTTATCGCGGATTATAAACGTCTGATAGTAAAACAATATTCTTGGCAAAATGACACGTACTTTACTTTTTACATCATAATCATATTTTTAGATTGTGAATATTGTAATAGTCATATTATTAAATATTTTATTTATTTGCTGTTGAAACACTTGGCCCTTGGAGTAGTAGTGCAGAAAGCTTCATCAAAAGTATAACCTCGCTTTATTGCCTCCACTGTTTATATTTAATTTATATTTGTATATACATTTAAGGACTTCATATTAATAATTATTATGTGTATAAAAAAAAGTTTGTAAAATTATTTAAATTGTGTGTTACGTGCGATAAATAGAAGTAGAGTTCATCTATTCTAGTTATTTTTTTTATGATATCCTCATGACAGATTCAGGGCGGCCTAATGGCCGAAGAGACCATTTTAAAGTGATAATTCACTTCAAAATGGTCAACTAAAAAAGAGATTATTTATTTTGAGTTATTAGTACCTAAAGCTTAGGTTGGACTACTTCAGCGTGTCTAATTGTAGTCCCATGGGACCATAATGGTGGTAAGTACACAGTGTTGATGAACTCGCCCAAACACTTGTGCAAAATATTGTTGCTGCCTATACTCATTAAGAAAGGTTTCTGTCGTCAAAATCGTTTGGAAGAGCATCGAAATTTACAAGCAATTGAGCTAAATGGCGTCATTAAAGAATATCCTTCGATCTAGAAAATATTTAACGTTACTTGATTTCAGCTTCAGCTTTCTACACGTTTAAACACTTGGAATACTTTGCGATTTCACTGTTTGCTTACACATAATGTCGCAACGATTGTTTGGGATCAGTGACCCGAGACATTCGTAATGGTATTCAGTTAAATTGCGATTGCAGTCCCTTCCTCGTTCTTTTGTGTGACGTAATTAAAAGGGACAATAACATTCGAATCGATTATTATCATTACACGATCGTGACTGTCATGACGTAAATAAATATCGATTTGTCGTTGTTATTCGATATTGAAATATAACGACAGCTGCAGCACTTGTAACATTGAATACTACTTCTATAATATATTTTGTTTGATAATACGAGTTGATTACTTTGCTTTTGTAATGATAAATAAAATATTACATATTGCATGTGTGAATGAATGCACAAAATATTACCATAAATTAAAACCATACTGTGATTAGGTTGTTCGTATTGTTTGGCAGCGGCAAAAAGGTGTGATATCATTAAAACATAGTATTCTAAGCAAACAATGCACATCCTTTCAAGCTATGCGTTAATTACTAAAGAAAGCAGTCTCATTTTATAAGTACGAGTTAGAACAAAGAGCTATTTATCCTGGTAACTTCACACTAATTAAGTGGTAAAGCCACTATACGAACATTGTTATGCTCGCCTGGTACTTCAAAAAATAGGTTGGCTGACTACTATGGCGAAAAATAAAATGGATTAGAAGAAAAATCTTCATACATTTTTCGCACCAAGAATACGTTATGTTTGTAATTTAAATCAAAAAAAAAAAAATCTTGTGGAACTGTTCTCTGTACCTACTATAAATGAAATAATTTAATACAATTTCAAAATAACCTTACAACTGAAACACTATCTTACGGAGATAGTGATCTATGCATAAATAAGTGTTTAGGTACAGCTAACTTACATCGTGTATCGGTGGCATAGTAGTTAGTACGTATTTAGTGAAATGGTAACGGATGCCACAATGGGCATTGTTCCCGTTCACTCAGGAAGGTAGCGAGTAACCGCCGCCCATTGTCTGCTCGCCTGGTACTTTGCCCCAGACATATCTCTGAAGTTTGTTTTTATTTTATCCGTTTTAAGTAGATTTTGTTTTTTTTTCTACAAATCTTTTATAAAAAAAATCTATATCAATATTATAAAAGTAACTCTGTCTGTCGCCCTTTTACTACCAAATCGCTGAATTTCATAAATTTTGGTATGAAGCAAACTTGAACTTGAAGAAATACTACATACATACATAAGGCTACTGTTTTGCCTAACGCATGATAACCAACACCTTACAATGCGAGCAAAGCCGCAGGGAACTACTGGTTAATAATAATAGGGAATATGCAAATATAATATTTATAAAAATGTTGCTATTAAAATGTTAAAAATAACCTAAGAAAATAGCCACTACTAGGTTTCTACTTCATATCATTCTATTTTTTACAATAATTACGAATTAAAGTAACGTGAAACGGAACGTATTTCAAAAACACTAATTAGCTTTCAGTGACGTCACTCCTGTTATGACTACTTATTTGAGGTTATAGTTGTAAAAAAGTGAACATTGAAACGAAAATTAATTGCTTTTTTCGAATTAAAAAGGAAGTTAGGTTTGTCAAAGCAGATTCCAGATACCTTTTTTCAGTATGAAACCACTTTCATCTCAGTTTTGTGTCAAAAGGTTCAGTCAAAAACCATTTATTTGAAAATTTTGTTAAAGTAGGTGAACACATTGCTCACATCACAAAACGTACGTCAATAAAGCTTTTTATCGGAGTGTCTATAATAATTTTTTCCAAAGAAGTAACGTCGAGAAAAATGCATAAGTATGAAAGCCAGTGAGGACAAGTACAATCAATGGGCCAGTGACAGACAGAAGTGACGTCATACGAAATATAGATCCGTTTTCGCACGAAAATTTAAATTGACATTTTGAAACCTCATTTTTTGCTTCAAATTACAATGTTTTAGATTTTTAATGTACTTGTGGTCCATCCTATATGGAGTTCTTTGAAATAAACACAAAATAAATATATTGCATCTTCCCTATTTAGCATAATATCATAAAGTACTCAATTTAAGAAGTTCAATCGTACAAGTAGTTTTTATGAAAATTGGTAATTCAATAAACGAACAGAATAGAAAAAACAAAGCAATATCGTTTCATATTATTCGAAGGTATTAGATAACTTGCAGTTAGTATATAGTAATAGTAAGTATGAAGTAACTATAATATCTCAATTACATGAGCTAGAGTTACAGCATTAGTTAATAGCTCGATAACATCTCGATTATTTCTCGGAAGAAATCAATGATGTAATCGATTATTGTTGAAAGAATGCACCTAATAAATACGAGTGATCGAATAGAAACATAAAATCGATTTGTAATAACAATAAAGTTCAATGCGGTTGTAAATATGACGTTATTTGCACAGCGTTCCGCAATGATTTGAAAAAAAAATAACCATTATCTGGACCAAATCGAATGGGTCAATATAAATTATTATTTTATATATAAAACTGGTTACTTTGCTAATATTAAAAATAGGAAAGTGACTCTCTGTTACACTGAAATTTGGTACGAAGCAAGCTTAAAGCAGGAGAAACTTGGGGAAAAAAGGAATTTATACAAGTTCTTAAAGCATTTTGATCATTCAATTATAAGCGAGAAGCGAAATAAATATTGTTAAGAGAAAAGTAAACTTCGAATCTATAGCACCTATTTGAAAAGATTTTTTCCCCGTTTATGATACATTATGATTGTCCAAAATGTTCATGGGTTATACAGACTGGCACCGACGTCACATTGTATGAAACTGCTACCACTATTACCTAATAATATTTATATAATATAATAATATATGTCTGGCTTTGGTTTGGTCTTCAAACGCCATTTGTTGTACATTGTATATTATGTATATACTCATAGTATGTAATTCAAATACATGAAAAAACTACCGCGGTATATGCCGTCTATGTATAATAACGTATGGGTGAATTGTTGTATATACATATTGAATATGTCATTTGGAACATATCTGTCCTTTTCCCTATAAAATTTAAATCAATATTATAGGAATAATCGTAAAATAAAAACACTCGCTGAACAGAGATAATTATCGTAGCAGTCAGCGACGCGAGCCAGCGAGGAATACTCAGTTATGCGGAGCGGAGTGTGTCTACGTAATTATTGGAAATTATTTTTCTTATATCAACTATTTTTCTTTATTTTTTTCACGTTTGGCTATTAATTTTATTATTTAAAGTTAATTTATTAACTGAAATTAATTACTTCAATTTAATTAAGTTTTAAAATAACAATTTAAGTTAATACATCAACTTTAATTAATAATACAACATTGTTAATTAGCACAGAAATACATTTCTCCTGAGAAAAAAGTAACTCAAATATTTGAGACGGAAAAATCTGGGAATTAAATTCAATACATCATATGATTTATGCAATTCTAGATTAAGGTAATATGAGAAAATCGATATGAAAAATAATGACATAAACAATATCAATTACTTAGTAGATCAAACATATACATAGATTTATTAAAATTGAATTTAAAATGTTCCGAACCGTCTCCTCAAAGGGAGAGCCTTAGCCCAGCAGTGGGAAATTTACAGGCTGTTGTTGTCGTTGTGTTGTTTGTATTTATAATGAAATTAAAAAAATATATGTTAAAAATGATCAAGAAAAATAGTGCATGAAAATTACCGCTGAGGGAGTGAAATAGGAAATTAATGAAATGAATTAACTCAGAAATCGACGCAATACTCCATCGTTAAATGACAAAAAGTTACACACGACATTCACTGAATTTGAAGATCGAATAAAAATACATCACCGTTATAGCGATGCTGCACGATTCGACATCAGTTTAATCGATACAAATTGAGAGCTGAATTATTTGCCCCAAAGACAAATATTATCGGTTTTCTTTTTAATTAAAATATTAAGCAACATTACATACATTACTCTGACCTCAATATAAGTAGCTAAAGCATAAACACCCAGACAACGTAGAAATTTAATGAACTTTTACTACATCGACTCATTTGAGAATTGAACCATTGTGTACACTGCTTAAGAGTCGAGATGGCCCAGTGGTGCGAACGCGTGCATTTTAATATTTCTCATTTTTGTCTTTATAATTCATTTCGTGCTCAGCGGTGAAGGAAATCATCGTGTGGAAATCTGCATGTGACAAATTTCATAGAAATTTAGCCACATGTGTATTCCACCAACCCGCATTGGAACAGCGTTGTGGAATATGTTCCCAACCTACTCCTCAAAGGGAGAGAAGGCCTTTACCCAGCAGTGGGTATTTACAGGCTGTTGTTGTTGTTGTACACTGCTTGACAACGGAGGTCGTAGAATAAAAGACCGCGTTTTTATATGCCGAATTACAGAACAGTTTTGCACATAAAAACCTTTCATTGTATTGTATTGTTAATCGTAATGATGCATAACATTGTAACGTATACACTTGAATTATAATTCCATTATTAGTTCCATAAGATACACATTCTTTAGTGTCATTACAGCTTCGTTCATAGTATATGATACTCGTACCTACGTATGTGTAGCGGCTTCTTACACGCGCGTTACTAATCACTGATTGATATATCAAAGACTCGAGATTATACTTATTTAAACTATGCCGGCGTGTCGGTGAAATTGTTTTTATCGAGACTGACACGCTCCTAAGAAATTACCGTTACGGAATGGAATACGGTCAAGGAAAATAACTTCAGAAATAAACGTGATATCGGTGAAATTACGATGTGAACGTGTTTTATTGAGATAATTACACGGTTTACGTTTAAATCTTTTGAATAATAATCATGTTTCTCAAAATCCGTGTTTTTTGTTTGTGAATACGTGTAGACGTATCAGTTGGAATAATTTTGTGAATATGCAATATTTGACTAATATGCTCCGAAATGTATTTCGCTTTTCAAGTATTTCCTTTCAACAAATAAATTTAATTGATATCTATGTTGGGTTGGAATATTTAATAAATTATTAAATAAAAGCGTTTTGTACTCAAACTCCAACTGTGTTCGTACGATTAACACTTCTTTGATTAGCTTAGTGCCTGGTAGCTAGGGCTCAATCAGAATCCAAGATTTGACAAAGTTCCACCCGGACTAGGATACTGAGAGAAGTTACGTGTCTACTCGTCACTCACTTATGCAGAATATTATCTTCTGCAACACCATTTTCCATAAATGTATACAAATCGAGTCGAGATGGCCCCGTGCATCTTAACTGATTATTGCGGGTTCAAACCCAGGTTCATCAAACGCTGATTCATGTGCTTAATTTGTCTTTAATCTTTAATTCATCTCGTGCTCTGAAGGAAAACATCGTGAGGAAACCTGCATGTGACAAATTTCATAGAAATTCTGCCACTTGTGTATTCCACCAACCCGCATTGGAACAGCGTGGTGGAATATGTTCCAAACCTTCTCCTCAAAGGGAGAGGAGGCCTTTAGCCCAGCAGTGGGAATTTACAGGCTGTTGTTGTTTGTTGTCGTATACAAATCAATTAATAAGTAGGTATATAGAGATTTCCTTTGTTATTGTGATTCCTGATAATTTTTAATACTACTTATAGTGAAAAAGATCTATTATTTAATTAGAAATAGGCTATTATTTTAATACCCGAAAAAAAAACTATTATTCAAGTAGAAATATTTAAAACTCAACACGAACGAGCATATCCATACAAAAATCATTGAAAACAAAGTACACTATCACGCAATCGGTATTTGAAATCCCTTGAATTCCGTGGAAGATCTGCGGAACATTAAACGGAATGTGACAAACGAATTTGAACCTTAAATCAGTAGCGACAAGGTCTCTGCAAATGTAAAGAGTGTTTTGTTTCATTTGTTTCGTTGAATGTCACGACGTGAGATCACGAGCCTAGCGAAATGTCTCACACGGATCACGATGACATGAGGATGATAATGCCGCTGCATCACGAGTGGATCAATATTGTTTCTTATAATGTGTCAAACATGCAAAAAGTTTTTACTCTGTGAGAGAAAAAAGTTTAACAACGTCTCGTGACCTTCGTGTCCTTAACGCTGGTTGATTTAAAAATATAATCCTTGAAAAATTAATGCTTCAAGTATTTAATTTAAATAATATAAATTAAAATGAAAATAATTCAGAAGGTTTAATGTTTTATTTTTTTACAACGTTTTTTATAACGGTTTGTTTTATTTTTTTGGATTAATAACCGAATTCTTACGAATATTGTAAATGGCACTCTTTTTCTGTCTGTAAGTCTGGAATAGTACAAAGATTTCAGTCAATCCAGAAAAATAATATCTATCACCTGTAATATGGTCTGTCCGGACAAAAACGCGGGCGAAAACTAGGGTGAAATGAATTACGTAACTAACACGTTTGTAATGAAAAACAAATGTAATTTACCAAAATTACAAGTTGAACAGGTAACTGTCCGATTTTCTGCATAGTATTGTACGAAACAAAAAAAAAACATTTGAATATGTCTAGTTAATTAAAAAGAAGTCTTATCAAATTTAACTCAACTAATTAATCGTTTTTTTTGTTATTTTTATTTACATGAAACCTCCTTCGCATGACAATTTTTAAAATATAAAAAGTCATAAATGTCAAACTCAAAATCTTCTTCACTATTAATTTCAAAGCGAAAATTTTCCGAGTCTAAATTCACTATTGTGCACCATTCTCAGTGCGGCAGACTGTGATGCTTGCTCATCATAATGACTTATATACTTTGTATATATGAAAAATCAAATAATAACAAAAGCAAAACGACTCAATACTGTAAAATTTCCTTCGATACATTCAATTGTTATAGAACAACACATATCTCTTACAAAACCCTAGCATTGATATTAGTAAAACAATTGTACTGACAATTCTGAATAATAACTACGGCCACGCATAATTAAACCAGGTGTGGCCGTAAATGAACACCTGTCTTTATATAAATAACGATACATATTATAGCCATTAAAATGGTACCACTAGCATTCATCAAACAATATCCGCCAATTAGCATGCCTGAACTCACTTAGATTTGAATTGAATGCCTATTTTAAATGCACTGACTTTGACAACGTATAAAACTTTTTCTAAATACACAATGTAACAGTTACATCACACGAATATTAATTTATAGTAAACTAGCGACCCGCCCGACTTCGCACGGTGCAATACTGATACTTAATATGATACAGAATTTGTTTATTTACGACATCACATAAGAAACTTCTAAAATTATCAGTGCTTTTTACGATATTGCCCATGCGTTATATAAAAGAAAAATACTCTCGAATCACTATTTACTTGGTGGTAGAGCTTTGTGCAAGCCCGTCTGGGTAGGTACCACCCACTCACCAGTTATTCTAACGCCAAACAACAGTGTTCAGTATTGTTGTGTTTCTGTTTGAAGGGTGACTAAGACAGTGTAACTACAGGCACAAGGGACATAACATCTTAGTTCCCAAGGTTGGTGGCGCATTGACGGTGCAAGGATTAGTTAATATTTCTTACAGCGTCATTGTCGATGGGTGATGGTGACCACTTGCCATCAGGTGGCCCATATACTCATACGCCAAAAAAAAACTATATCTATTAAAAATATCCGCATCAAAATCCGTTGCGTAGTTTTAAAGATTTAAGCTTACATAGGGATATAGGGATAGAGAAAGCAATTTTTTATATACTATGTAGTGATGATGACGGCATCTAAAACATTGTCATACATTTGTCTCGTCGTTCTATTGGGGTAAATACGGCTGCAGATTTTAAAGTTTTAGGTCTGATTAACGAATTGAGTCAACAGAATCACGGATTCTTTGATGTAATTGATTTAGTACTAGGTATATAAGCGATTTTAAAAGTAGGAAATCGATTCGAATGTATTTATTTATGTTTGCTACTTAGGCTTTTAACGAACAAGTTTGGCAATGTCATTACTAGTACCATGAGTCGAGATGGCCCAGTGGTTAGAACGCGTGCATCTTAACCGATGATTGCGGGTTCAAACCCAGGCAAGCACCGCTAATTCATGTGCTTAATTTGTCTTTATAATTCATCTCGTACTCGGCGGTGAAGGAAAACATCGTGAGGAAACCTGCATGTGACAAATTTCATAGAAATTCTGCCACATGTGTATTCCACCAACCCGCATTGGAACAGCGTGGTGGAATATGTTCCAAACCTTCTCCTCTAAGGGAGAGGAGGCCTTTAGCCCAGCAGTGGGAATTTACAGGCTGTTGTTGTTGTTATTAGTACCAGAGGGTCCCAATTTAGTGCTATTTTAAATTACAGAAAAAATAATAATAATTCATTGTATTTTTTTATATTTAATTTAAATAAACGATCACTGTGTACGTGAGCTGAGATGGTCCAGTGGTTAGAACGCGTGCATCTTACCCGATGATTGCGGGTTCAAACCCAGGCAAGCACCATTATATGTATGTGTTTAATTTGTGTTTATAATTCATCTCGTGCACGTCGGTGAAGGAAAACATCGTGAGGAAACCTGCTTGTGTCTAATTCTGTCACATGTGCATTCCACCAACCCGCATTGGAACAGCGTGGTGGAATATGTTCCAAACCCTCTCCATAATGGAAGAGGAGGCCTTAATTAATAGTGGGAAATTTACAGGCTGCTTTTTTACTTTAAAACGATCACTGTGTTGAAATACAACTAGTTTTTAACGGATTTGAATCGCGTAGATTAATTATTTTTAACATCCTGACGTTTCGAGCACTTTACAGCGTTCGTGGTCACGGGTGGATTTAAGACAACATTACGATCACTGTGTTCTTCCAACCGAGTCGCATTGCAGTCCCATCTGAACAGAAACCAAAAGCTTAAAATATTTCGTGTACCGTTATCTAATATTTTAGATTAAATGCCTTGATAAAACGCCCATAAGCCCATCAATAATTATTAAAAAGAAAAGAGTAACATTAAATGGTATTTTAACTGCCTCCGTCGCCGGCGCCTCGTCTCTGCATTCCTCGCTAACTCGACTCAAATACGTCTTATTTTATTTACTTTGTAATCCTAACGACATATTAGATATTTTAATTAGTCTTTATCGTTAGTAAGTAATTGTCAGTAGGTACATATATTATATATTGTAATAATATCACATGTAAATCACAGAGAAATTTTTAGTAATTTTTTGTAATTTCAAAAATGTTATTAGTTCGACATGTTACATCATTGTTATAATTTAATATTTGAGTATGATGATCCAATTAGGGTTTTTAAGGCAATTAAGCAAGTGTGCTTAATTTCGTGAGTGTATATTTGTATGTTTGTCTACGGGGTGAAGTGTAAAGCGAGTGAAAAGCTGGAAACTGGGATAGCTCGGTACAATGAGTTGTTCGTAATAAAATCAATATTTACAATTGAACTTTAACAATTGTTAAATAATTACTAGTAAACATACTTATAACTTAAAGTATAAAATTAGTGTATTGATACTATGAAAATAGATTTAGAGACAAAAAGACTATTTTTGATATTTTGACATTTCATGACTGCTTCACTTAATCAGTGAATTAAAGAATGTTAAATTATTTTTACATTTGATTTCATTAAATTCAACCGGAGCAATACCACGTACCTACCATTCTTTTTCACTACTACCTCCAAACGTCATTAATCGACTAATCACTATAGTCACGTTTCGGTCAGTATTATGTGTGAAATCGTAAATTGTTCGATGCATTTGGCGGCGTATTAGGTTTAGAAGTGATTTATATTTCTTGTTGTCCGTCTCTGAGCAGAGCCGAGATAACCCAGTGGTAAGTACCCGTACATCTTAACCACTGATTGCGGGTTCACCAGGCAAGTACCACTGAATTGTCAAATCAAATCAAAATCAAATCAAAATAAACTTTATTCAAGTAGGCTTTTATAAGCACTTTTGAATCGTCATTTTACAATTAAGTGAAGCTACCACCGGTTCGGAAAGTAGATTCTACCTGTCATGTGCTTAATTTGTGTTTATAATTCATCTCAAGCTCGGTGTTGAAGGAAAATATCGTGAATAAACCTGCATGTGTCTAATTTTACATAATTTTGCCACATGTGTACCCAGTACCCACCAACCCACATCGGAACAGCGTTGTGGAATATGCAACCTTCTCCTCAAAAAAGGGAGAAGAGGCCTTTTCCCAGCAGTGGGACATTTACAGGCTGTTACTGAACTGTACTGTAACCTAGTGGTACTTCTCTATACCTCTGTAGCATATATTACAAAGTACGATAATAAAATTTGCTTTCGAAAATAAATCGCAACAAATGTATAATATATAAGATCGTGTCGTGTCGTGTTACGTAAATCGTAGTCCCGTCTACGTTCCACAGAGACAGTAAAAGTCGCTGCATTAGCTATCTCCTCGACAATGGCTCGTGTACGCCTCATTCGGTTCATGTTTAACATTTCTTTGTGTTATTGTATACCCACATTTCCGTTCTAATTTCATTTCAATTGTTCATTTATTCCCTTCCACAATATCGTTTTGTAATATCGACTGGATAAAATTGCGTACAGTTGAATTACACACACGTTGAATTCTATCGCATTAATTAATGTAATTTTATTAATATGATTGATAAAAAAATATGGATCAGAGTGTTGGGGTACAAAAGGGATGACTGAAAGATAATTGCAAGTTGCGGAAATGAGAATGCTGAGAGGAATGTGTGGTGTTACGCGAATGGATAGAGTAAGAATGAGTACATAAGAGGAAGTTTGAAAGTGACACCGATAGCTGAGTCGATTCCACATAACTTATGTTCAATCTCAAATTCAAAATTACTATCATTGCTATTAATTTTTACAATGAGTTATTGTTGAAAAATAGATCGCTTGTTGATTAGAATAGTTTGTGTCAATTGTCAGTTTTATTTCTCATATAATTGTATAGATGGAGTTACTAGTCTTTTAAATCGCGCCTATGTTTTGTACAAATGATTTAAGTACATATTAATATTATATGCGAGTCAATATAATGAGTTTCCACGAGAATAGGTTTAATTCATATAGTGTGATCAGTAAAATAGTGCAGTGTTGACACTTTTCATCAAGACAGCAACACCACTATGCGTCAGAGGGAGACCAGTTGGTATAACATTTTCAGTTTCCCTGAATATACACAAAAGCCAATTTTACAAACATATATAAAGATTATGATGCATTTTCGATTCTAATCCGATCCTATCGATTATTCATAAATAAATTGTAATTGCTTAATCGTAACTGAGGCCCAATTTATATCGACTATAGTCTATATTCCGATCCGACTTCGACCAACTGACTGACTGACTTCCACTTCAAACGAAACCTAATCGTTGTGTTAGCAGAATACGGAAACAGCTAAACATCCAATATTGTTTGATTCGATTGCGAAAAAATGATCATTGGTTTAGTGTTTATTATTGAGGAAATTGTCAGTCATAGTCATACAGTTTTCATAAAATCAATACTTAAAACAATTTAAAAAAAAAACATTATTAGTATATATATTATCACAAAAAAAACACAAACAAAAGCAGGCGCAGACTCTAATGAACCTAACTACGCAACTTTAAGAATAAATTAATTAATTGTTTGTTTTGCGCTGTGATGCCATTTCCAAAAAAGCCATGCTGTTCTATCTATGCTAATACTCTTTAACCTCCCGCTGTGTGCTGACAGAAGGTAATTTGCTTCAGACAATAACATAATCGATCTTTGCGTAATACCCAGACAGCCGATCCAGTATCGACCTATTTTGAGCCCATAATTAATTCTTGCAATTTTGATCGACGCGCAATTAATTTGGTATCAGGTCTCTCTATTTCTCTAGGTACAAAGAAAATATGGGCTTAGAACACGTGAAATCTAATCGAAAAACGTGGGTTCAAACCAAGGATTTTGACGACCTCCATGGTCGAGTGGTGTGTACACCGGTTTTCATGGGTACGCCACTCTGAGGTCCCGGGTTCGATTCCCGGTCGAGTCAATGTAGATTACCATTAGTTTTCTACGTTGTCTTGGGTCTGGGTGTTTGTGGTACCGTCGTTACTTCTGATTTCCATAACACAAGTGCTTAAGCTACTTACATTGGGATCAGAGTAATGTATGTGATGTTGTCTCATATTTATAAGGCATTATAGAGTTTATATTTCATCTAGAGCTTGCGGGTGAAAAAAAAATATCGTGACAGATCCTGCACTACACTGCCGGGTGAAATTTTGCCAAAAGTGTATTTGTACGCATGGAACAACATGGTGCAATTAGGTAACTTTGCTTACTTTATATTCCAATTAATTTAGAAACAGTCTCAATATAATTGGGAACGTACCGTCACGTTATTTAGGTAGTTTTCTTAAACGATTAACGAAGTTGGTATGCGAGATCGATAATTTCAATTAATGAAATTCTTCGATAATATATCTCACATCCTTTGTTTGCATGATTAACTGTTCCAATATGCCGGTCTCTTAATCACTAAATTGAGATAAAAGGTCAAACGCCAATAAAGTAACTGGGTCAGTTAATTACCTCTTCCTAAAACGCAATTCGATCATTAGCATTTGATAATAGCCGGACACGAGACGGACAATTGTTCGACGACACACTGCATTTATGACATATTTCCACGAAATATTGCAGATAATCTTTGTTGGTATATACTGCGTTATTATACTTTAATGTTGAAAGAAAAGGTCAGTATAAAAAGGCCTCGCTGAGTTTCTTACGCCGGTTCTTCTGGAATGGTGTTTCTTTCCGAAGCAATATAGATTAAGATAAGAGATAGATAAGATAATATAGATTCTTTTTCTTGATAATTGGCAACTAAGCTTATTGGTATTTCTTCTTATTCTACGCTAGTTCTTGCTCCTTGTAAGGGTTTGTTGTACGGCTTTAAGTACAAAGAAGTAGCACGTATTCTTGGAGCACCTGCTTGCTTCATATCAAATATCATAAAGTTCAGTTCGGCAATTTATCTAAAGAGAACAACAGACACAAAGTTACTTAAAGTTAAGACTACAACATAAAACTCAACTCTGGGTTCAAACATTGACAAGCTCCAATGTGTTTCTACGTGCTTATTATGTGTATAATCCTGCACGTGTGTTATGATATTCTGTCTCATACACGTAGAAATGCATATTAAAATATGCTTAGACTGCTCTTTTGACACAGAAATGGTCTGTGATGGCGATGACCATGACCAGACTTTACCTGTTGTTTTGATTTGATTTAAAAATACAAAGTAGTAAATATGTTTTCGAAAACAAAAATATGACAATATTTATTGGAATGAATGAAAACGCGCACGTCATTTAATGGTTTCATTCACTCGCAGACCATTTGATCTTTATGTGTACTACGATGACAGATTAAATTCAAATGAATGCCAACTTTTTAAAGATTGAGAGTGAAAAATATATTTATTAACTTAAATAAACAATATATTACAATAACACTACAGATGTTAAAAATAATTATGTATACTCTCAAATTATAGGTGATAAAATTTTTCTTTACCTTCTGTGAACACCCTACTGACAACTCTCCTACACTATTCTGGGTTGGCTGGCAGAAAATGCTGTTCTAGCGTTAAGTCCGCCCTTTGTACATATTTTATTTGTGCAATAAAAAATCATAATAAAAAAAACTAAAGAGTATGCTTTGATTGTTTTCTGAATTGCTAATGATAAGTGAATTACAACATACAACTATTATAGAGACTCATTAGCCTTCCATCCACCAATAGCTAAAACCACGTTCACACGAATTTAATTTGGTCTAGCAACTGCTAAGTGTACAACTATTTGGCCCGTCTGAACTGACATAATCGAATAGAAACAATAACAGCTGATTTTAAATAAGAAAACATTGCGCACATTTCATTGCCTTAAACATTTAATCAACAATTCTTGGTCAAATACAATTGAACCACAGAATAGGCTATAAGAAATGCATGCTTACTGGCGTTCATAGTAGGTACCTAATTCATCAAGAAAAAAAGATCTTTTTGATTTATTTTCATAAAAAACTCTTGTCTAGACTTCTTTATTATTAGAAATTGGAAAGCAATGTACAATTAAAATTTATAAACTTCGCAAATTACAGTAAAGTCGACAAAAAAATCATACCGAAACTCGTCTGAAGTTTCGAGAATTTCCAAATCGGACAAAAAACGAGGAAACGTGTCGGCGACCGGCGGAGTCTGTCTGGATTTATTTAGAGATGATTGCCCAAGAGCAATAAAAGAGATCAAAACAACGACATTCGCCTCTTTTTATTGGACAGTGGTGATTCATAAAGGGCAGTTAGAAATAGTGTACGGTTTTTTTCGTTCCTATTCGGGTGATATAGAAAACATCTAATCGATTTCCTTTGTTTTCGTTTCTTTTATGTCACAAAAAGAACAATGAACCAGAAGTGTTCATAATGTTATTATTACTAGTTTCCGCCCGTGGCTTCACCCGTGTTTAAATGGGAGGGGGGGGGGTATCTTGTATCGTCTTTAGGTCAACGCTTATTGAAATGTTGTTGTCCATGGTATTATTTTGAAGTATAACGTACACACTTCCTTTTGAATGATGACTGAGACAACGCGTGTATTGGTGCGCTGTGCTTTAAAATCAGCTAGTCTAATGAACGACTATCCTTCTCACCTACAATTAATATCTTAAGTTGTCGTGTTTTTCAAGTATGGAAAGACCAAGAGAACGCTCCTAAGAAGAGACTTCGAGAATAATCGCCTGGATTTCGAAGTAATAACTCCCCGTTTCTATTCATCTTAATCAAGTCCACTTTATTCCTCGTGCGTAAAAGGGGTGTTAGGTACCCTACCTACCTACGATACTATGAGCTTAGTAATGACGAAGTGAAAGCATTTAGAGTCGAGATGGCCCAGTGGTTAGAACGCATGCATCTTAACCGATGATTGTGTGTTCGAAGCCAGGCCGGCACCGCTGATTCATGTGCTTAATTTGTCTTTATAATTCATCTCGTGCTCAGCGGTGAAGGTAAACATCGTGAGGAAACCTGCATGTGACAAATTTCATAGAAATTCTGCCACATGTGTATTTCACCAACCCGCATTGGAACAGCGAGGTGGAATAAGTTCCAAACCTTCTCCTTAAACGGAGAGGAGGCCTTTAGCCCAGCTGTGGGAATTTACAGACTGTTGTTGTTGTTGTTGAAAGCATTTATAATATATTTACTTATGAATGCCTGGTATATTTCAGGGAGACTTTTTTATCCGTGTATTTTTGACAGGAGACAACTCTTCGGAAAAATTTCAAACATTCATCTGTAATTATGTAAGTAAAATCTATAAACATAATTGTTATATATTCGTATGATAAGACGAAACTTATTTCTGGTCGAGATCGTCGTGTGTACAGCACAAGCGCAATGTGTATCTTTATCAAAGGTCACAGCTCACAGGTACCAGATAAGAACCACTCTAGATTGCTAAAATATTATTTTTATAACTAGTATCTGCAAAATTGACACTTTGTTCAAGTACTCCATAAATGTGGAAGTAGACCACCTAAATTTGTACGGGTATTAATTTTCGGCATTTTTGTCCAATAGGTTGGTCCCAGTGACACGGGTCTGGTCCTTTAGACATTTTGTTTATTGTTAATCAACTTTGATTCGGAACAAGTAGTCTGCAGCTAGGAAGTTGGTATTTGGCAGTTTAACACCCCCGCGCAAAGTGAAAGCAGGCAAAAGCTCCTGCAGCTGCAACTGTCTGCAATCTGTTTGCGATCGGGCATTTAATCCCTACAGAATATATTAAGGAATATATTTACACAAACGAGTTAAGTAATACACTTCTCATATCTCCTGTGCAGTTCAATTGCCCTTGAGATTAACTATGTACATTGAAATTCGGTCAAGCACTCACTATTTCTATGTACACAGATATTAAAATGGAATCAATCCCATAATTAAGATTTTAGGCTAAATTCGTTTCTAAACATCATTAGGCCGAATAAACAGATAACCGTTTAGAAACACCGCTTTTAAATTTGCTATTTGCATTTATTTATCGTCCTATATATAATTTGTTTGTTAGTAAATATTTGAGATGTGATTATATTTAAATATATTTTAGTGAATAATTAACTTTATAAATACTGAGGTTATTAAGCTGGTTTTCCACGTCTGCCATGCTGCTTCATCATATGGGCCCCGTTGACGCGGAGCAGACAGCTCCCACGGCGCTTTAGCGAGGCAGCCAGCTCACTTGTGCCAGCTGGCTCTGGTAGTCGCACCACCTCTTCTGCAAGTGCTTTTCAAAATCACTAAAAGTTTACTTGCTCAGTTAAATTGAAAGGCCCGAGTAATCTCAGGCCGTGGGAAGCC
The DNA here is from genome assembly GCF_905220365.1 of Vanessa cardui. Taxonomy (NCBI): domain Eukaryota; kingdom Metazoa; phylum Arthropoda; class Insecta; order Lepidoptera; family Nymphalidae; genus Vanessa; species Vanessa cardui. The sequence continues at coordinate 3,366,408 of NC_061124.1, forward strand.
ACCTTTACACAGAGGTACAGGTATATGTATATTAGCGTAGCCATTTACGCTTCCAAACCTTCGAAGTCTTACTTAAGAATAATATTATATTATAATATGATTTTATTTTTGTTTTATTTTCATTTATTTATAAGTTATGGCCCTTGTGCCTGTATTACTAGCTCACTCACCCTGCACCCGTAACATAACAACACTGAGCTCTACTGTTTGGCGGTATTATATCTAATGAGTGAGTGGTACCGAGAGGAAGTCCCTACCACTAATTAAATATATGTATGAATATTACACAATTCGATTTGCTATTTTTCTAACAGTTGAGTGCTGAGGTCGTCATTAAAATACAAATTATGGCAACTTGATATGAACATTGGTGACGGTTACCGACTGTAGTACGGAGTAGACGTGTTAGATGCACACGTCTACTCCGTACTACAGTCGGTAACCGTCACCAATTACTTTAAAAATTATATTTTTATTTAAACAGTGCTTAGTTAAAATAGACTTTAACTATTACAACAAAACTGACACACTATCTTTAGCACACTTATACAAATACAAGACATGCATACTTATAAGAAAAATTCTCTCAGGATCTATACACACACAACCTACTTCTAAGACTAAATCACATAAATACTATACATGAAATATACATAAATTACAAATACCTAAGTCTAGAACTAAACATTATGGGTAACAAAACTATACAATTTGAGGGAGCGCTAATGTACAATAATCTACCAAAAGAAATATTTAACGAAAAATCCTTTTTGAAATTAAAGGCTAAATTAAAAACATATTGTCAAACTTTATAATTATATTTGAATGTTTGTATAAATAAGGTCACCATTAACTATATATATGTTTATTATTATGTTACTAGTTTAAGTTTCCTTTGTAAGTGAACTTTGTTCTTAATGGGAAATAAATCATCTCTAAATCTAATCTAACAGTATTCGTCTAAATACATCACCAAGTTTATTCAGTACTGTCGCAACGATTTAATCTTACGAAGAGATCGCCTCGCCAGTCTCCACATCGCCTCGCACTCGCTTCTCGATCGTGAACGTGAGAAAGTACTCACAATTATGACGACGACAATAATTTTCACTCATTAGTTCGTCCGTGCGAATCTCTAGGGAAATCCATGTCGGAACAATATCATCGTATACTAAACAGTCGCCATTAATCTGCTAAGTATTGTCAATAGAAAAAGTAATAGGCAATTAAGTCGTTCGATATCTTTGTTCGGAAACGTAGTATCTCACGGAGGTGTAGATATCTTATCTATTCGTAATTGTTCTTCAGATGAAAGTTCTATTGAACTCGGACCCAAGATATAGACGCTGCTCTTATAAGAAAAAATTGTATTAATTAAATTATTGAATATGAATGCTATTTAATAATATGAGTCGAGTTGGCCCAGTGGTTAGAACGCGTGCATCTTAACCGATGATTGCGGGTTCAAACCCAGGCAAGCACCGCTGATTCATGTGCTTAATTTGTCTTTATAATTCATCTCGTGCTCAGCGGTGTAGGAAAACATCGTGAGAAAACCTGCATGTGACAAATTTCATAGAAATTCTGCCACATGTGTATTCCACCAACCCGCATTGGAACAGCGAGGTGGAATAAGTTCCAAACCTTCTCCTCAAACGGAGAGGAGGCCTTTAGCCCAGCAGTGGGAATTTGCAGGCTGTTGCTGTTATTGTTTTTGTCGAATGCTATTTTACTAATATTCCCTTTTGCCTTTAGAAAGTTATTTATGAAAATATTTAAAATCTTAACAAAGCTCAGAAAAGTAATTTGTTTTTTTTAATTTATAATTACAAACAGCATTTGTATGAAGTCCATCGGAATGAGAAAGTAGCGTGAACAATTACATTAAAAAAGGTCAAAGACTAAAGAGTTTCTAACTAATTAAAAAATATATATCTCTTAAATTTTCATTTCATCTTATATTAAATTTGTAAAGGTGTATTTTTATTATTTTATCAATTTTCAATTTATTTTTACTAATTTTCAATAGTATTTGTGTATATCTGTATATGTTATGAGCAGACAAATAACGATAGAGTTTCAAAATTTAAACCTTATTATTTTAATATATTAATTTATTTATAACTAGCGGCTTCGCACGGGTACTAGATATGTATCGCGGTAGCGTGTCTACCAAGTTCAGGTAATTATATTTTTCGTGAAAGAGTAAAAAAACATTCATAAATCCTAACAAACTTTTGTATTTATAATATTAGTGGGTCTAGTTATCGAACGCTGCGTCGCTCGCGTTTTAGTGGTTGGTCGAGAGGTGTTCGGCATAAAAAGTAGTCTCAGTCTTTCAAGGGTGTTCAAGATAATTTGTTCCTTACCAAATTTCATCAAACTTTGTACTGTGGTTTAACGGCATGGTAGCAACAACAGACAGAATTGTCATAGCAAACCAAATGAGCTTAAAATGGGAAGGCCTCCTCTCCCTTTAAGAGCAAGGTAAGGAACATATTCCACAGCAGAATTTCCTCATGATGTTTTCCTTCAGCACCGAGCCCGAGATAAATTAGAAACACAAATTAAGCACATTAATATTCACTGGTGCTTGCCTGGGTTCGAACCCGTAATCGTCGGTTAAGATGCACGCGTTCTCACCACTGAGCCATCTCAGCTCTTTCAAATAAGTTTCATCAAAGCATTTTAATTAAAAAGCATGCAGGTTTCTATGGCGTAAGAGCTCTAAATCGTGAACACTTCATCTGTAAGTCACTTTAAGTGTAACGAAGGGCATTATTTTCTTCAATAAAAGACACGTTAAATCATAAATCAATATTAAAACGGTCTTACATTCACATTTACTATTAGTTTCGTGAAAGAGTACTTTCTATAAATATTACCTAACTTTATTGAAATTAGTTATAGTTTCATAAATGAAATTACAGATATTTGATAACAAAACATTTTAGTATTAATATTGTGCAATTATCCTTCTGAAAGATATAGTAACAGGAATTATTATTATTTATTGAAATCGTTATATTAATAAGTTTGTTTAAAACTTAAGTTTGGAATGACTACGTAATAATATGTTGTATTTTTTAAATAATTTAGACTAACTTAGTCAATAAGTTAAATGGAATATACGCATATATATTCTAATGAACCGAAAATAAACTCAATCATTTTGTAAATTTTATTATGAAATCTTGCGTGAATTTTCACATATGGTAACGTTTTTGTATTTTATATGAATTAACAAACCGAAATGCCCAGTAAGGACTTTGTATTAAAGTTTACTTTTATCAGCTTAATAAAACCATTTTTTTCTTCTAATGTATCTCTACTGATATATTTAAATGATCAATAACATTATAGATATAGGTATATTTGACACGACTATATTTGATATTGTATAGACGCATACGTTTCATAAGACTACATAACCTCTTCTTGTAACAGCTTCGGTCACAAGAATCTTCTCGAATGTAATTTAGTTAGAATGTATTAAGAATCTGCGTTAAAGACATTTACTTATAATAGATAATTCTCATGACAGGAAATTAGGGCATGTTCCGTCAATCTCAAACACGACCGGCTTCCTTAACTTACATCATATAATATTAACTGATATTGCGTACAACGCGATTCATAGTTCACGTTTACGTAAGTTTAATAGCAAACTTTTTGTCTGATTTCAAAATGCACTTTCAATAGTCTAAGTAAGCCAATTAACTTTGGAATGCAAGTGTTTACTAATGGAACTCACTTATATCTCGTTAATGACTTATACTATTCGACAAAAGCAATTTTAGTAGGAGAAAAAATATATTTACGAGTTGAACCAACAAAAGTCTGGTGTAATATCCTCTCAAATCCTCAGAGGCAGTTGAAATTTGGAATTCTATATTTGAAATTTGACAATGTTTACATCTCGTGCCTCGAAAGTCAAGTGAAGTTATTTGGTTCTGCGAACTTTACTACAATCTACTATTACGGACGTTTTGAATGACCATTCCATTATATAGCCGAAGAAAGACGGGAATACGAGGTTAGTCGGTTAGTATAGAGTCTCCTTTGAGAATGGTCGCTGTTGATGGAATAGATCGAACGAGCAACAATACAAGTATATTATTTTGTTGTAACAATATTTTTATTAGAATATGTTCATTAGAATATATGTATGTATATTCCAAATTGGTCATACTTTATCTTCAAAAATATTTTCTTAAGCAAAAAACTCTACATTGAAGATATTTTTTTCATCACATACATATATGTAAGTATATTTACTACTATGCTTATATGCTCATGTAAATATAATAACCTGTATATATTTAACAGTTACGCAGAACTTACCGCCTGGAAAAGTTACGGTCCATTACTTAAGCATTCACGTTTTTACCAACGGAGCACTTCCGTTCACACAACAATTCAAAGGGGAATCGTAGCGAAACATCTGTTCACGTGGTATCACCTGCCGCCGTGAACCGAATGGGAGCGCCGCCATTATTTTGATAACCTATGACATTCATAGGAAGCTATGTCTATGTCACCGTAGAATTCTAAATACCGTAATAATCTATATAATCAAATATAAATTAAATATATTATAATCTAAGCTGACGAAAGATTGTGAACTGTGAATTTCGATATTATATAACATTTCGGTTAGGTTAGATTTTTCATAATTTAACTGAAATTTACTTCGATAGATATAAATCTACTGAAAAATAATGCAACCAAATTATGAGCAACATGTTACGGTTGACAGTCTCTCGACAGCTCACAATCTCGTGAGATAGATTTTAATCTAACAGTATTTACAATTTTATGGTGATATCTACAAACGTGTGTATTTTATAAAGTCCTTAGCTATGTACAAATCAGATATAACAAACATCACATTTGAAATTAAATTAAAACCAGTAAGTCAAATTTGGTTGATACTCATGTGTAGAATTTGTACACGTGCTGTTTTATTTGCAATATTTTGTCTATCGCACGAATTACTAATTGTACAAATGAAATAAAATAACATTAAAACTTTTAAAACACATTGATGTCGGATTTAAATCCATTTTATTAACTGGACTATTTCGTTTCAAATCATTCTACTAAATACAATGGTGTACTACTTAACAATAATGTTAAATAACGAATATCAAAATAATTAATATAATATAATCTATATATATAAAAATCAATTGCTGTTCGTTAGTCTCGCTAAAACTCGAGAACGGCTGGACCGATTTGGCTAATTTTGGTCTTGAATTAATTGTGGAAGTCTAGGGAAGGTTTAGAAGGTGAGTAAGTGTGATAAAAATGATAAGAATATAAAAAAAACAACAAAAATTGTTTTTCCTTAGAAATAGATATATTAGAGGATTATCATTGTTTTTTTAAAATTATCGATGTTAGACAATAAAACATTGATGTTTTAAAATTTATTTTGCATTATTTACATCATCGTTACATCAATTTTTCTAATTTATATATATAAAAATAAGTGGCATTTTCGATGTCACTTTATAACTCAAGAACGGGCTCACCTATCCAAACCAAATTTTCAGGGGTTGTTTGGACTATTTAGTAGATGGTTTATGTGAAGTTTGCACAAAATCGGTCGAGTGGTTCTTCATTTATCACATTTTTTGTAACAAATGAATTCAATAAATGACGGGTCATTTTGTTAATGGAGATTTTTTAGACGGGGAATTGTACTGTCAAAATAAAAGTAAGTATTAATTAAAAATGAGTACACTGATCCACCAGTTTCAATAGGTAATACGAATAATTTCAATTTATTATTATAAAAAAAATACATTTAAACGTACAGTGTGTGCATTTATTTTCATGTCTAAATATGCAGAAAAAGGTTAGTGCCATGAATTTTTATTCGTATCGATTGATGGTTCGTTCACTAGCACAAAATTATATCTCGAGATATGTTAACATATATCATTAGTACATCGTTGACATGCATGCCAAAATAGAAACTGACCGTCTTAATTTTAATCGCTAACAAAGCAAAATTAACATCCGAAGAATATATTCATTTGCAAGATGCGATAGCGAATGATGCTAATGTAAATGACATCGGGCGATTGACTATATTGCCGTCTTCGTTCATTAGTTGCCCACGGCATATGAACGAATATGCACAAGACGCAAATTCTTATGTGGTCGACATAATCGTATAATGGTCGACCGGATCTGTTCATTACATTTACATGTAATCCGCAGTGGGATGATATTAAAAATAATTTATTTGAAGAATAGTCGACAACTGATCGTCATGAAATAACAGAACGTGCTTTTCGGCAAAAATTGAAAGCACTTATAGATTTAACTGTAAAATTATGTATATTTGGAGAAGTGCCATATGTACTCTACTGAATAGCAAAAGAGGGGATTCCCTAATGCAAATGTATTAATTTGCCAGTTCCATAAAATAACCCCGGATCAAATTAATAACGTTATATCAGCTGAAACTCCAGATCAAACTCTCGATCCAGAGTTATTTCACGTTGTCGTTAAAAATATGGTACATAGTCCATGCGGTGAGCTACATATGAGTTCGTTACATCTATTTCTCGAATTTACTAATTTATTCCAGTCGCAAAAAAACGCAGATGTTAAACCATCACACGCAGTGAAACTGTGGTCCCGTGTGGTCCCATTTTAATTTTATCCAATACTGATGATGGTATCCATATGAAAACCACATAAGTCTTAAATTTGCATTATGCATGTGCGATAATAAATAGGTAAATAAGTCAAAATCACGCAAGCAATTTTGATGATTCTTTTTTTAGTAGAAAAGATATACTTCAAGGGTACTGTTATCTGTTAAGGGGTGAAAGTTTGGTGTGATTCTGAGCATGGGATCTAAAGTAACGAAACTCTTCAATTCTGAGGAACACGTTAGCGATACTCGGCGGAATCTTATATGGGTTATTTGGACATTTGAGTTACCTTTCGTAACGTGTTCAAGTAATACAAGTCAACAACAACAAGTCATAGTCGAATATGATAATCAATGCAACTCCTAAACAGCTTACAGCGGGGGTGCGGTAGGTGGGTTATTGTCCTTAGTAAATTTTAATGTGCTTACGTTCGTTGCTGCATTTCAACATGATGTGTGACCTTATGATGTACGACATACATTAGCTCTTTTGCAAAGTTTTTTTACTAAGGTCAATTAAATAAATAAATATGAGACAACATCACATGCATTACTCTGATCCCAATCTAAGTAGCTAAAGCACTGTGTTATGGAAAGTCAGAAGTAAATACGGTACCACAAATCCAAGCCATACCCATGAAAACCGGTATACACGCCACTCGACCACGGAGGTCGTCTTATATGGACCCGGTATCAGCTCTTGGCTGGCTTGGTTTTATACAATAATCGATAACAACAACAACAATAACAATCATTGTAACTACGTTAATATAATCGTAAATCGACCTTTGAGTACTCTAATGCTTTTCATTTTATTTTACTTAGGAGGACTCTAATAAATATTTTGAATACGCAATTATTTTTATTACTTTTTAGTGCATATTAGTTTGTTTTAAAATATTGTTTTGTTTGAAGTCGGTTTTTCTTTTTGTTAAAATTTTAATTTATGTAAGTATCTAATTGTTGTAACGTGACTATTTATGAGCAATATAAATCAGACAATATTTTCATAATATTATAGGCAACATCACCATAATAAAACTTGACCACTTATATTATTTATCTATGTTGTATTTAGTGAAATTATATTGATTTGTATTGCAAATGAGTTTCAAATTAAAACTTATGGTATAGCCAGTTTACAATTAATGGTTTTGCAAACTTTATGTTGTAAGGACTTAATTATAGCGACATGGGAATTTATTACACAACCTTATGATTCCTGTGTCATTGAAAATATAGAAAAAAAATATTGATAGTGTCGCTTTTAATTTAAGTATCAGTTATTTATTGTTACTGTTAGATCACCAGTGTCGCTGCGTGCAATGGTTTCTATGCTCATCACATTTGGATTATTTAAGTATTTCGATTGTGGCAGTACGAAGTTTGCCGGGTCAGCTAGTTTATTCATAAAATTAGAATAATATATAACTTTCTATATTTTTATGTAAGAAGAAATAAAACATTTAAATTTTTTTTGTTATTAAGAATTACAATATGTAGGTATAAAACATAAGAGGACGATTTTAATACAACTTTGTATATAAATGTCGTATGGGGCCACCTGATGGTACATACGTGGTCACCACTACCCAGAGACTGCCGCCGAAGACCCTTGTGCGTTAAGCTACAGTTATGTTGATAATTTAATATAATAATCTATTATTTCTCTTGACATTTCCGCACATGAAATCTTCGATGGATATTCACAACTGCATCGTTCACCCTGCTAGTAAACAGCCATTCTCTAGTTAGCGAGTAGTCTTACAATTAATTACATGCATAAATAATTCGTTCAAACATATTTGATTGAATTTAAAAATTTTGTTTTTAATAATACAAAATTCATATTATTACGTTCATTATTCTATGTACACAATAAAAGGTTTTAGAAAACTATTAAAACATTGAAATTGCATAAACAATATGGTCAAGACTAGATTACAATTATTATTGCAAGAAAAATATTAATATTGAAATGTTCATTTTATAATTAAAAATAATTAGACAGTTAAAGTCTTATCTAGAAAGTATATTTACTGAAGTCTCATGTTCCAACGGTGAAATTCGTAAGATCCTCCGGCATTCCGAAGTAATTTCGAAACCATTGTGTTCCGGCATCGCAGATAAATTATTATCTCATAGAATACCAAAGCGTTGTCCTATTCAGCCATGTTTATGTCTCTTGAACCAAATTAGTAACAAGTAATAGCGTCGTTTTAACATAAATATAATCTTTAATGTATTTTATTACAGGCTTCTATTTAACTTAACTAGTTAGTGTGTGTCTGTATCTTGAACAATAACTGATTAAAATCTTATTTTTTGCAGTCTCATTAATTAATGTTTGTAGTCAAACTTGTATTAACAATTTTACTAATTTGTTTCAATTTGTTTTAATTTCAAATATCTTAAAGAATAAAAGCAGCTTTTAAGCTTTTAAGCTGCTTTTATTCTTTAAGATATTTAAAACTTACTTCGAAGAATACTTAATGGTTTAAAATGTGCCTTATGTGCACAATTTTAACAATATAAAATGATTACTACATCTAACAACAACGCAAACGAAATCGGAAGATATGAAAAAACTGAAATAACTTTATTCCATATAGAAGCATTACACTTTCTTATTGATGGTCAATGGAAACACTACCACCGGTTCGGAAAAGAAAATACCCGGACCTGAGAAGAACCGACGAAAGAAACTCAGCGGGTTTTTTTTTCGTTTGTCTTATATATTATATCAACAATTTAATATGAGATAAAATAGCCAGGAGACGATCGTTTCATTCCCAAGGTGTGCTATCGATCGTAAAGCTTGGTCCCGGCGAATAAACTGAACTTAAAAAGAAATTTGATAATCGGATGAAGTACATTTTACTACTTTTATACGAAACGATTGCTAACATGTATGTGAGCAAGACTTTACTGTAGTAAAGACACTGATGCATAGATCAGTTTCTATTTAAGTACTAGGTTCGCTACACATGATCAAAGAATTTTCCAGCTACAGAGATCTAATGAATGTACTCGCACGCTTTTGGACTGACGTGCTTACTAAACTAATAAAAGCTTTTAAACCATTAAATGATTCCTTGGCTAACTTTTATGAATATATGTTGGTAAAATAGTTAATATGTTTTATTTATACATATGTATTCCCATGTCAAATTGGATGAGAATAACTCAATACAGAAAAAAATGGAGTGGGATTAGCAAGCCTATACACTCGTCAAGAGGTTCTTAGTTAAAATTAGATTTATAAAAAAAAACGAAGCTTTATTATTTATACTAAGGAATATAAAAGGCTTAAATAAAATAAATACAAAATTCCCACGTCACGGATCTATTTTCATTTGTTTTTTATTTTATTTTTTTCATTAGAGAAATTTCCGGGCAAAGATTCAAGTGGACAGTGGATACACTTCCGTGCCTCGGAAGCTCGTACAGTTGGTTATACGCCTGAATATATGTATTTTCTATTTACAAAATACTGCTTAACTTTGAAGTCTCATGCCTAGTCTACACATTCTACCTAAAACGTAAAGTTGTTTGGTAGTTTACGTCCCACTTAATGTGTATAAAATATTCCTAGATCTATTTAGGAATTATTTTATCATGGCTAGTCTGTAAATATGTCTGCACCTGTTTATTATCAACTGCTTGCGTCACGACACGCTGGCTGTCGTGAACTTGATGCGTGGGACTTACGTTTGTTGTTGTAGTTATAAAAACTATTACGGGAGTAATTATATTAAATCATATTAGCGACGTTTCAAATTCAACAATCTCGAAACAAAATATAAACATAAATAAACAACAAAAAACTCCTCTGAGAATTGTTGCAGCTTCTGTTTGTTTTTTGGATATTTCTTTAGTGATTTTTTTAAGCAGGGGAGCCCAAAAACCGTCTCCGCATTTATAAATATAAATTTAATAACTTCTTGCGGAAAACTATGTCTTAATTTAACAGACAATTAAGTTGTTACATTTTTAATTTTCTCTGGCGTTGAGATTGCATTTTCTAAATAAAAACTATGTAATTGCACGTAAAGAACACGACAGTATAATAACAGAAAGTTGAGACATACAACATAACATAATATGTATATCCACTCGTGCGAGACCCGAGTAACTATACTATACAGTAATTGCCTGACTTTTTATGTGTATATAAGTTCCTATTATTTGCATAATATCAATTATGAGCTAATACTGAAATACCTATTCTTTACATACAATTTCTTTAAAATGTATATTATTTAAATGTATAAAGAATCTTTGAAAGTCTTGAAAATAGAATTAAATGCCTACTTAAATTATTAAAGTATCTTCTGTGTACCCCTTGGTCTTGTGGCTAGCCTAATGACTGGCGATCCAGAAGACCTGTGTTCTGATTCCCACTCATAAAAATATCCAAGATTTATCAGAAAAGAATTCCTTAGCAAACTCGATTTTAAAACTTAGCAGTGTTTGTTTACATGCTTGTACATCTGCAAATAAATCGCAAGTTAAAAAATTAAGCCTCAAGACCTTTTGTTTGTGGACACACTATTAGACTATAATATGATGTTTCACACAGTTGATTAGTTTCCCTAGAGAATAGACACCTGGCCGATATCAACAACGCGGCCACTATCTAGTATCAACAGTTTTATTAATATTGTAGATAAATAATTCTATATTGTGAATAAATGAGATTTTAGGTAGCGACATCTATACGTACATATTGGCAACGCTATTCTTCACTAGATGGCATTAGTAAATAAAATGTTGATACTATTACTCACAAGATAGCGTTATTCTAACGTTATATTTTTAGCTTACTACTTCGATGAATGTTCAATATATATTTATTAATTATGTTCCTAAGAAAGATAAATTACGTTTTTAACAATAAAAGTCAATAATTTATAAAACGTTTATTTCCATAAATGATAAGACTAAAACAACACATCTCCGCATATAGCTCACTCTATTCACATCACAATCGGATGCTCCTCGCGTTATTTATAAAGCTAATAATGTGCCTATTAATTATAATACATATAATCTACAATACAACTAAAAGCGAGTTATTGCAAAGACAGTTTCAAGTAATGATTATGGTGGCTGGAGAGGGACTAGGTATTAGAATGTATTATATTTTGTCTTTATTATATCTATGTATAATTAACATTAACTAATAGTTTAACTTTTAATTAAATGTGAAATCTTTGTAATGTTAACACCGATAACAATTTGAAATTATTTTTAGCTTATAATACGCATTACTATTATAGCCCAATTACTAATAATATTTTGTTATCCACACACGGCGTTACTTCTAAATGACATTATAAGTGTTTGGTTAAAAACAGATTTGTCTCTTTCTTTCATCATTTATTTGCCATACGAAAGAAGAAGACAGCCCTTCTTAAAACATTTATAATGCCATTCGTGTTTATTAAAATGTTGTTAGACTGTAAAATTATTTGAAATAAACATCAATAGGAAAAGTTAGAGCATATAACAAAATACTCGTGATGGATTGGACTAAATGAGAATATTTAGACCTGTCGAATACTTAAATTATAAAAATTACTTTAAAAAATATATAGTGCACACAATTTCCGATACAAAATAATAATTAAATCACATACAATTACAGGTTAAATTAACCATTTCACAAATAAAGTGGCAACACTGACATACATTGGTATACAAATCAATCGAATGTTGAAAATTTTAAGTAGTTAATAATAAAATAATACTTTTTTTTCATATAGAAGAGATCAAAAATAAATACAATTTACATTATCATAATTCAAACGAACATTAAGATTTATAAAACAATCAAATAAATAATAAACAAAAATTTTACCGTTAATTTTAATATAAAATATAGAAACAAATATTTAGACACTCAATTTAAACATTTTATTGTCAAGCGAGTGATGTAATTTCTTATATTATACTTACATAATAAACTATTACAGCACAAGATAAATTAACATAATTATTGCAAATATGTATGTTTGGTTCATTAAGCGACAAGAAATTTTGGAGTATAGTCATTGAGGGCTGTGTTTTTTGCTTTAAATGGGTGATTGTCTAGGATAGTTCGTCATAGGCTAAACTTAGTGCAGTCCCGGTAACCAGCTAGTTTACATATTCTATATATATACACATATATACCAGAAACGACTTATTAATCAGCTTAATTACACATTTTAGTTTTGAAGAGGCAAATATTTTATATATTTCTTTAAATGTTTAAATGACCGATAGATACTAATTATATTTAATCTTTAAATGATATAATTATTTATATAATAATAAAATAAATAATTACCGATAAAAATATACAGATATGTTAAATGATATATTTTTAATTTAATTAGATATATTTGAAATATTGCAATGACTTTTGGTCGATATATTAATATTTTGGTAATGAAGTACTTTTTTGAATGGCACAAATTTTTAATGGAAAAGAAACAAATGACATAAATAATAAATATTATCCGTTAAATACTTATTAAATAAATGACTGCAGAATTATTTGAAATTTTCATTTGGTGAATTTTGAATTCAATTAAGAAAATTACTACCTATGTAAATAAGATATATTTATTTAGGGTTTATATCTAAGTGATAAATTGACTAATTCAACAGAACATATATTGCTACACTGATAAAATAATTTAAAGCAAATGAATATTGTTGTAATCTCCTATAAAATATGCCCGACAAGAGAGGGAATGGCAGTAAGATAGAGAGAGAGAGAGAGAGAGAGAGAGACAGAGAGAGTAAGAGAGGAGAGAGGCAAATATTAAGAAATGAATTTATAATTTTTTCTTTCTTAAAAAGCGTCAAATTATGTCTTTTATTCAAAATTTAAAAAATATTTTACTTAAGCCTGTAGATATTATACTCTTATATTAAGCATTAAAACATTTTTATTTAAATGTGCATATCTGATCTACTTCTGGTCCAATTTAAAAATATATTGTTTTAAAATAGCCTTTTGATTGATAAAGTATATAACAGTAACTTACAAGCATGTGGCCATGCTACTGCCTTTAACGAGGGTAGAGAATGTTTGGAGCCGCTAGTGTAAATAGGCGCTGCTATTTACAGGTTTAAAAAAATCAAATACACATCTCAATATTATAGCCTTGTCTTGATTGAAAGTGCTCATCTCAGGATCTCTCATTTTGACTCATTATTTTTATGTTAGATAATCCGTATTTAGGAGCTTAATAACGCTACATTGTGTCGATTTACGGCCCTAACGAGGACCTCAATCAATATGGCAAACTGTATAAAGCTTGTATCGGGATAGGAATTTGTATCTCCTAGTCTCGTTCGAAGGTCTGGGCCGAGATGATTTTATTAGAAACAATTCTAACTCTCCACTCTTAACAGATCCGATATTACAGATCTGACAATGCATTACACTTCTCTTACCAAAACTGTTAAGCGAAAATGCTATGAGGGTAGTTAATTTTACTGATTTCTTGCTGCATAAATGTATACGGTCCATTATATTCAAGTGCGAATATAGCAGGAGCAACTTTACGGTTGACTTTTCCGGGAAGAGGCATTGGGGAGGAGTTATAGCCAACTCGATTGACCAATCAGAATTCGAGAACTTGACCTTGAAATGCCGACGATAAATATTGCTTTACGTAATATGTTTAAACGATTTTGTGTTAGAAACTTATGTTTAGAAATATATAAAGTTTCATTCGATTTAAGTGTTTTTATAATACCACCCTTTGAAATGCCTATGATTATATTATAATAAACTTATCCAATCAAAAGGCACTCGCACTATGGCTTACGATAAAGCTTTATAACGCAAAGTATGGCGACTTGGTATACTGAAATTATAATTTTTGAGTATTCGAGATTTTAAAATATTGCTTAATAATAATAATATATTTTTTTTAAATATAAACGCCGACCAGCAGCGAAGCTAAACGTGTTTTTAATTTTCGTAGGCCTACTTTCATTATATATTTTTTTAGTTTTTTTTAATAGAGTATTTTCTAAAATAAAATCATAAGCAACGAAAGAGTTCTTACAGCATAAAGATAAAATATGTTATTTTTATTACGATATATTTTCATCGAAAATTAAAATGTTTAATCGAAACTTTTCAACCATGCTTACATTATATGGAATGGGAAAATGGCAAGATTATTTTAATTTTCAAAAAAAAAAATACTTTCATAGATAAACTCTGATTATATACCATACTGACTAGTAATAGTTATGTGCACATTAAATCTAATCATACAATCTCCTTACAACTGCATACACATTAAGACCACAGATAATATCAACGGGAACATAATTTATACACAAAGCAGCGAACGCAACGCTCGAATTCAAACCGACCAGTATTTAAAAATGGAACGTTTCTGTCAACCCATCGACAGGTTCTTTACGATAGTGACGTCGTGACTCCTTCGATTCAGATCTTTCGCCTCCTTGCTGAGATTCGATTCGACGAGCATCGAGTGTCTTTTCGCGTTAAGATCCTTCTTCCTTCTGACGACGTCCGGACTGTACGGTTCGGACACACGCCTGTCGAGATTAGCGTGACTCTGTGCCTGCGTGTTAGAAAACGAACCCTGTCTATGGAGCGACGGCGATTGTTGTTCTTGATTTAAATTTGGAAGGTACGTTTGGAACGATGGTCGGTTTTGCGCTGCTTCCATGATGGAACCTTAGAGGCAAAATTGTTACAAATAAATATATTGTTTCTATTTTAAAATTACATCGAAAACAATAGCACATTATTAATGTCGAGTAATAATTGTAAAAGTGTCAAAACATTGTATGATAATTTATATTGTATAGCTAAGTATTAAATCTAAATACCAGAGTTAAGATGAGAGGAAAGTTAAACATACGAAGGTGAAAATAATGAACACACGACATCGAACTACGGATTTTTATTTATTCAATAAAATAAAATGTAACAAATAATGAAAAGCATGCGTTATAAAATGTCAACGAATACATTCGTGCGAAGTGGGACATAATGTAAACAAAGTAGTCATTTGTTTAATTTTTTTCTTCCTTTTTTGATCAAATAATATTATTATTATTATAATTTGAAGTTAATAACCCGATGCTCTCCTCTTTAGGGTATTTCTCTAGCATTGAATATAATGTTTTATTTACAAAATATACGATTATTATTAATAATATATTAATATCACATGATAAAATGGCACATAATAAAATTACTATCACAAAAATATTTAACAAATCCCTTCACCAATATTTTCCAAAGATTTATTACTAATTGTATATTAAAAACTTTTTTGACTCACTAAAATATTCCCTAAAAAGAATACTGTAGTGTATAGGTAAAAAAATTAAATGAAACTATTTTTTTATTTAACATTTTCGAAGACTTATTGTTTTAAAAATAGAACACTATCATTAGAATAAAATACTGTTACAGAGTAACACAAAATATACCTATCGAGTTTTGTTTACATTTTGTCTTTAATCATTAAAAGAAAAGAAAAAAACACAAATACAGAAACCGTGCAGGCAATTAATGAGATACGTCACAATTTAATGATACGATTAGTCATTAGATAATGATTTGTACAACGAACTAATTTTCATCATCATTCGGGCGTCTAGGGCGGAATACTCATGCCTACAATACTGGATTTTATATTACAGACATACAGGACAAGCTTAAAATAATTTACTAATATGTATTCACCTGAATCAACATTAAACAGGGTTTTAATGACCTACAAAAAAGAGACAAGTTCAATTCTTATTACTGGGAAAGTCAACGGTATCAATCGATAACAGTATATTAAAATCGATTATGTATTCAAATAATCGATATCAACAGAAAATACATTAAATATGTTCGTGTTATCTCAATAACTAATTATTGTTTTTTTTTTAATGTCTGTATATGTAATTAAAAAAATATATATTCGAATAATAAAATGAGAAAATTAAAGGTTTTTTTGTAATGGTCATAACTGTGACATGCCTTAAGTGTATGTTATGGGGTATGTTGTAATGTACAAACGTTTAAAGTAGCGTTGTAAGCCATAAACGCAACTTCATGATGTACAGTGCGCACAAACATTAAAAACCAAAGCATGGCGAGTTATCTTACGTCCATTCCACGAAACGAGCTCCCAAAGGAATATTGCGTTTGTGTGATTGGTTAATGCGCGTGACCTTATATGGAAAATTCATTTCTTACGATTGTCTTACTTGTCAGAATCAGTTCGCTTATGTCTAGCCGAGCGCATCGACCAATCAGCTACGAGGGTTTTGTTCAGTGGCATAGCTATCGTAGGACAGGTGATGCAGTACAACAGGGCCCCGGTTCAGGGGCCCTCTAAACTAAACCTTAAGCTTCTGAAGCTAGAAAAAAACGACCCTTCACCTAAGATTTCTTATTAGGTATCCATAATTATAAAGGGTATTTATTAGTTAAAGAGGGATGAGAAAGAGGGTGTGAGGGCCCGATTCTTTTTCTATGCACCGGAGCCCTTCCTCATCTAGCTACACCACTGATTTTGTTCCCTAAATATCCGATTCGTGAAATGGAATGTAATTGACGAGGTATAGTATTTTTGTTACAAATGCATGATTTTGCAGGTGTTATAAACATTTGGAACTATTCAATTAGGTATTAACTGTCATCAGTGTCATAATAAAAATAAAAGTCATGGTACACATGTATGTAGTCAAAAAAACAAAATTATCGTGTTAGGAAAACTCACTCGGTGCGGAGGTGTAGTGCGTTAATCGTATTAGTTAGTTAGGTGCAACATTTTTATTTATATATGCGACTTTTATATGCACTTTGTGTGAAGTGTAATGGAAATGTTTTCGTCAAATGAGTATTTGAATGAGAATTAATTATCATTTTTTTATAATCCATGTTTATATCATGCGACTATAAAATCCACATCCGACTGAAACCTTTATGACGTAATAATGTTAAGTCTATGTCGATGTAAGCCAAATTCTTCCAATCAGCTAAAGATACATTACCAGAAACAGTCATCACATGCATGCGACAAATGTTCTAGGCAGTTAATTTTTTTCTAAATTGAAAACGATACAAGCTAAACTTTGTATGTGTGCGTGTGTCACACTCAAAAAGATTTTATGTAATCATTCAAATATCAAATGTTTGTGGTAATAGTGTTAAAAAGTATGTCGAATGGATAAAAGGAAGAAGAGTAAGAAAGCAGCGAGGGCCGCATAGTCGCAGGCGAAGAGCGCCACGGCTATGAGGGCGCTCTCGGCGCGCGAGTAGCGGGCGGGGGGCGGGGGGGAGCGCTTACCCAGCGTGCGCACGAGCCACGGCGTCACCGACTGCTTCTGGGTCATGGCCGCCTGCATCTCGCTCAGCGCCGCGTTTAACTGATGGCTCAGCTCCTGCGAGGCGGTACCGGTCAAACATATCGAATGTTCAAATAAAACTAATTATAACGGACGAATCGCGTATGTTAATTATTTTTAAACATCCCGACGTTTCGAGCACTTTGCAGTCTACCCGTGACCACGAACACTGTAATATACGCGATTCATCCGTTATAATTAGTTTTATTTAAATGTGTAATAATCGCGAAAATTTAAGACAACATTATATCGAATGTTTTTTCAAAGACTAAGAACTCTCGAAAGGGAAATTTCTGCAAGGCTGGCTGGATAGATACTATTTATTGTTCTTCAAAACGTCAACCCATTATTTGTATCGCTTGGGAAACATTTCTGAAGCGTACTGACAGTATTAAGAATGTTATCACACTATAAGCGTTGGTGAGCACTTATCATCCACGTGCACAGTCTACACGTTTACAGCGGGCTGCGTACGTAGGTGTGTGCGTGTGTGGGTGTGTGCGTGTGTGGGTGTGTGCGTGTGTGGGTGTGTGCGTGTGTGGGTGTGTGCGTGTGTGGGTGTGTGCGTGTGTGGGTGTGTGCGTGTGTGGGTGTGTGCGTGCGTGCGCACCTGGTTGCTGCACTGCGCCTGCACGTGCGCCAGCTTGACCTGCGCGAGTTCGAGCTCGAGGTCGCGCACGCGCTGCTTTAGTCGCGCCTCCGTGTCGCTCGAGCTCTCCTTCTCCTCGCCCTTCGGCTCCAGCTCTGCAATCGGTTACGGGTAAACTATTGTTAGTTACTCTATTATCATATTATATTGTCTACTCAGAGTTATACATTGCTAACCAAAAATATTTAAAAAGGTAGTTTCTTTTGAGGTAGTGTAATTATCCATACAAGATAAAACTTCCAAAATTGTACTTTTTTTTTGTATAAAAGTGAAAAGAGATGTGTACGGATGTATTATATTACATATACAAGCAACTCGCACACACAAACAATTTTGACACGTTCACGCACGCACACTCACACATTCACACGATTTCTGCACCTATTATGTCATTTCGATTACATTTGGACCTGTTATGTACTATCTTGTCGTGTGCAATGTACCTATTTTTTATAAAAATATTATTACATATATTTATTTTAAATAAATAATACTAGTACTAGATAAAATATATACCCTCTTTGTTGTCTTTCTGTGCTAACTTCACGCTGCAACTGACGCAGCTGTTCACACAGTCCTAAAAATGAAGAATATATATTAACATAGGAAACTACATAGCGAAAAATTTACCGCGCACTTAAATGTACACGTTTTACTATTAGAAAATAGAATTGGGGAGCTTTTTTCAAGTAATTATAATACGGTAAGCTATTATGTCGATCCTTCTAATAGGTCGTAGTATTACTACTGCTACCTTGTAAGTACTAAACTATATCATTTTATAGGACTTTGTTGAGATGATTGATCAAAATAAAAAAGAGCGCATTTTACTGAGCTTTAATTTTATTTGCTTGAGTGATACATTTTCCATTCTTGCTGTGACGCACTAGATTTTTAACAAACAGAGAGTAAAAAACCAAACAAAATATTATAGAACTTTGCATCCAGAAAACAAATAGATGGCGCCACTTGTACAAACCAATACAATAATTGAAATAAAACTAGTTTATAACGGATTTGAATCGTGGTCACGGGTAGACTGTAGTCGCACGCTGTAAAGTGCTCGAAACGTCGGGATGTCAAAAATAATTAATATACGCGATTCAAATCCGTTATAACTAGTTTTATTTCAATGTGTAATAATCGCGAAAATTTAAGACAACAATACAATAATGCTATAAATTTACTTATTTACAACAGGCTTATATTTAATAGTTGAGTGTCACATTATTAAAATATTTTTACATAAATAAAAAAAAAATCTTTGTTAAAGAAAACAAAGTCTTATTACCTAGTACTTAAGGTTGATATGAGTTGTAGCAGTCAATTAAATATAAACTCGCCTGCATTTGGTGTAGCTGCTTGTCGAGGCGCGCGCATATCTCCCGGTAGTCGCGCGCCACGGCCGCGTAGTGCACCGACTCACGCTGCGACTCCTCCAAGTTACTCCGAGTCTTGAACAAAGAATTCATCTTATTATGGTTTGTCTGTGTGTTAATTAACTCTATCTTATAATATTTAACTAATATTCAACATTATATGATTCCAGCAAAAAACAAAGTGAATAAATCGCAGACTATTTAAATTTACACCTATTATTTTACTTTAAAAATAATCAAAATAAAAATTTATAATCATATATACACTGATATGATAAATGATAAAGATTCTGTCTATTCACCCGTCTAATAGTCTAAACGAACGGACCGAATATAATATATCTATTGTTTGAAGTGAGCTTGATCCCCAAAGAAAATTTGTTTTTCCTTCATTATATTTACAGTTATAGTATTACAATAATCGTTCAAAATAATTAATTCTTAATAAAGTTACCTGTTTAAGTTGACTTTCGAACATATCCTTTTCTTGTTGGAGTTGTGTATTTATAACTTTTAATCGTTCCAATTCCACATTGATCTTTTCTTTTTCCGCCGATTCTGTAATAAATGTAATCGCGTTTTTGACAATTATAAAAAGGCAACGTACAACATTATGAAGGCTTTATTTTAGTATATAAACGGACTGTGGTATTATGTGTATGTATTACTTACCTTTGATGAACTTTTCGTATTCCAATTGATACTTCTGTAGCCTTTTGACTTTAATACTGCAAGCCAGTTTCACTATCTGCCGCGAAGCTTCCTCGGCGCGACATTTCTTCGGTAACGTTACTCTATAATCCAAAAAAGTAAAAAAAAAATAAGTTTCATCTTCTCAAGCTATGAGTTTATTTTGATAAAATTGACCCAAGAACTTAGTGGTTTTAAGTTTATTAAAATCCAAATCGTTGGTCCAAAACTTGTAAATAAAGTAAAGTTAGATAATTCATGGAATATAAACTTAACGTCTTAGTACATCGTACTTACATTGTATACATATATACTTATAAAATAATATAATAACATAGTGGTAATTAGTATGTATATATATACTTATATATGTACATACTACTTATCACTATTTCAAAGATAATATAAAGTGTTTTAAATCAGAAAATAGTTGTCAAAAAAACATATACATAGTCCGAAGAATAAGTACATAGTACTTACATAAATGTTTAAAATAGGAAAAGTTTTTTCGGAATCATTATTTCAATCGTTGAGAGTCAGAGGTATAATATTATTTAAAATACCTGAAATATTTGAGTACGCCTTCAAAATCGTGTTGCAAGAGATCCTTTCGAGCACGACTGAGCAGAGCCAGCGAAACTTGGAAGAGGGTGTCCATTCCTTGTAGCAGAAATACGTCCAGGATGTGATAGACCTACGAATGAATTATATTATGAACGCTATGTAATAGATGATTGACTTAAAGTAATTATAAAATATCATGCAAAATATATGAAAAAGAAACGCTTTATAAAAATAACTAAGCAGATGTGTTTTGTTCAATTATAGTTAACAATGTTTTATTTATTTATTCTAAGCATTTTTTTTTATAACTTACCAATGGTAGTGGAAACCGAGCAGTGAATACTGTAAGGAACCACTGCGACGCGAACATGTGTGGTTCGACGCCCAATTCTTGGAAGTGTGCGCGTAAGTCGTTTAGTTGTTCCTTTAAGAAAAAGAGCGTCTCATTATTATACAAATCCGGCTCGAAGGACCAATCATACATTTCTTATCATTACATTTACATTATATAAAACAAAGCCGCTTTCCGCTGTCCCTAATGATGCTTAGATCTTTAAAATTACCCAATGTATTTTGGTGCGATTGTTTTATAGATAGAGTTATTTGAGAGAAAGATTTTTGTATATAATATTTTCATCATGGTTTGTATCTGTTGGCTGAAAATAATATTATGTAAAATCTACAGGTATTACACAACTTTGCCAAATTATTATAAGAAATGTTTGCATGTTATGTAGTTTAGAAAATCATGAAAATATACTCCTCTTTACGACCCATATTATTATTTGTAATATCAATAAACTTACCTCCATCAATCTATCCAACTGGTGCAACCTCATATAGAGTGCTTCGAAACCATCCTTATACAGCTCTCGTAATCCGTATCCATACATCAAACGAACCAGTAGACAAAACGCTTGCTCTTCTGGCATCTGTAATATAAATGATTCTTTTGAATAATTTGGATTAAACAAGATATTTTCACAATTTCAAAATTTCTATATTAATATTTGTCAAATTTTTTAACCCGCCCATGTTCAAATGCTTATTTAACCAAATAAAGTCAGTTATTGATCATTTTTACTTGCAATCTACGTATTTATACGAGCAATGCGATACATATGCGATTTCATGAATTTGACCTTGAAATTTTACATAATTTACACCCAAAATTCCACATTAATGATGAAAATTACAACAAAACTATTTAGCAATACAACGCTGTCAGTTCGACTTACGTGCAGCAGCAGCGTGGCGGCGAGGAAGCTGAGCCCCTGGCAGTAGCCCACCTCCACGTCGTACACGGCGTAGGCGCGCGCCATGCGAAGCAGCGAGTCCTGACCCAGCCCGCCGGCCTCGCGGAAGAAGTCGTGTGCCGGGAACGTGCGCGCGATGTCGCGCTGGATCACCGCCTCGAACGGGCAGTCCTGTTAACCCAACCACACTAACCATTATAATAACCATAACCATAATACGCTCCATTAAAGACACAATATTCACCAATGGGATAACCCTGTATGGTTGAATATGTTTGTTCCTCTTAATTCGAAACCCAATTTTGTGTTTAAATTTCGTGATTTTTTTAATCGTGATAGTGTCTTCATAGATAAACTTATATTTGCAACAACAACAACAACAATAACAACAACAACAACAATAACAACAACAATAACAACAACAACAATAACAACAATAACAACAACAACAAAAACAACGACAGCAACAGCAGTCTGCAAATTTTCCACTGCTGGGCTAAGGCCTCCTCTCTCTTTAAAGAGAAGGTTTAGAACATATTCCACCACGATGTTCCAATGCGGGTTGGTGGAATGCACATGTGTCCAAATTTCTGTAAAATTAGACATATGCAGGTTTCCTCACGATATTTTCCTTCACCGCCGAGCACGACATGAATTCAGTGTGTGTTCGTTTGCCTGGGCTTGAACCCGCAACCATCGGTTAAGATGCACGCGCTCTAACCACTGAGCCATATTGGCTCCAACTTTTATCTATCGAATAGAATTTGGTATCGGGAAATCATTAATAGGATACATTTATACTTTTATCCGGTTAACAAATATCCGTGTATAATCGTACCTTGCTGATGAGCGTACGGTATGTCTCCATGAGCTTATCGTTCTGGTCGACGCCGGCCAGTCTCAGCCAGACCTCGCCTCGAAGCGCTTCTGGCACTCCCACACGTACGAGCTGACTGAGAGCGCGGGGACGGGGTCCGATCCAACTGCGGAATATTGGTAAAACGTTAAACAATCCTATTTAGTCAATATAGGTGAAAAACAAGGTAAAAACAACACAAACAATCATTTTGTTACTGTAAATTATGTATTACCAATAAATAATGACTTTTTTATGGTATCGGTTGGCGGACGAGCATATGGGCCACCTGATGGTAAGTGGTCACCATCACCCATAGACAATGACGCTGTAAGAAATATTAACTATTCCTTGCATCGTCAATGCGCCACCTACCTTGGGAACTAAGATGCTATGTCCCTTGTGCCTGTAGTTACACTGGCTCACTCACCCTTCAAAGCGGAACACAACAATACTGCGTACTGTTGTTTAGCGGTAGAATATCTGATGAGTGGATGGTACCTACCCAGGCAGGCTTAAATTAATTTTTGATTAATAAATAATGACTGCAAATACAAATAATATATGTGTGTGATAAACCACTTACTTTCTGAGTACTTGTGCCCAATTCTCAAGTACGTCTACGCCACAATCTTTAGACACTTCGCCGGTTCCACTTAAAAGCGGTTCATCGCCATCTGTGAAGGAGAATCAAAATTTGGTTATGATCGAAATAATTTGGCTTTTAAATAAAAATGACAAAATCGTAGATGACAAATCCAATGAGACAACTATAATCCCTTTAATATATTTACAACTGACCAAAAGTCGATATAAGTTTAAGAGCTCGTATTCAGTAGCGTAGTACGGAATTCCTGCACAAGCTCAAATTTATAAGCACTAATTATGAATGGAATCGCCAATGGTCATTGACCGGATTAAAAGCATCTATCTTAAATTAACATCCATAAACGCGACATCAGAGTCGCCGAGGCCGTGCTCTCTCTGATCAAACGCGGACCAGGACCCGCTGGATTGTATTAATTCGAACACATATACTGCTATATATTATTTATTATAGTTTATATATTATTTATTATACATTAGTATATATTATTTAATAATAAATAAAAAAAAAAAATCAGTGTGGGCCACGTCTCCCAAGAAGACGACAAAAATGATTTCCAGCGAAGATCTGATGTTTAGTATAAATATAAAACGCCAAAATGTAATTGAATATAAAATGTAAAAAAAGGCACGGGCATCTGCGAGCCTGTGGATGTTGTATTTTAAATAAAAAAAAAAAAAAAAATTGTAATCCAGATATTGTATGTAATAATTTAATGTGTACCGGAGTCGGGCTCCGAGGGTGAGGGCGGCGCAGGCGCGGCGGAGAGCGGCGACGGCAGCAGACTGGACAGCGACAGCGGCAGGTTGAGCCGGGACCGGTCCAGCTCCCCCGACGTCTCCACGCTCGACACTTCGTACTGCAGCTGCCCCAGAGAGTCTACCGACTGGAAATAAAACATTCATGGACTATCTTAACTTGAAATAGAAGTACACAATGGTAATATCCGAAAAAGAAACACGTTTGGACTTTTTGACACATAAGATTTAACTAAAATGTTTGATGTGAGATTTGAACTACTACCTGAAGTTAGAGATGTATTTTTCTGTTACACGTCAAACTGTACAATAGTAATATGAAATTTTGGATTCTTTTGAGAAAGTCGAACATAAGGCAAAGATTAACTAAAGTTACGACCTTTCTTTCCTAATTGTATCTGTTAATGTTATATAAGAAAATATCAATTAATAAAGGTGTTGTAGATTTACCTCTCTCAGGTTAATATAGAACTGTTGTACGAGTGGTCGTTTGGAGTAGTACCAAAATCGCTCCGCTGGTGGATACACTTTGACTGGTGTTTCGATTACTAACCTGTAAATGAAAATTATAAATTTGTATCTGTAACTTTTTGGATATTATTGTGTGATTATTAATAACGAAAAATCCTAATCGATGTCGAATTATTGGTCTGTATGGCCATGTCGTTAGACATTGACATGTTAAAAAGATTGCGTCGTCAAAGTCGCTTAAGCTCCACTGAACTTTAATGTGCTGAATTTGTGGTTAAAAGTCCTCTCATGCTCGGTGATGCAGGAAAACCACCTGCATTTGTTTTGTTTAAACGAAATTACGCCACATGTGTATAGACGAAACCGCACATTAAGCAGCTTGGTGAAATAAGCTCCAAAACTTCTGCTCAAAGAAAGAACAGACCCAGTAGTCAAACTTTTAACATACAACCAACATCATCTATATCAATTTCATTTATCCACTATCGTAACAAATAATTACACATGCGGATTACGGATCGTTAAGAATAATTACAAATACGGCTGATTGAAAATGCACCAGAACTTCTAGACAAGCCAGTGCTACATCTTCGTCGATCATGGTCGTCAAGTAAGTTGGTTGTGGTGGGTGGGGGGTTGTGGTCAGGGCACTTACCGCAGCGGGTCGCGGATGCCGCGGATGACGAGGTCGAGCGCGAGCGACATGTATGCGGGCGCGCCGTCGCCGCTGGCCAAGTTGAAGGCGGCCAGCGCCGACTCGCCCGCGTTCCACAGCGCGCACACCGAGCAGCCCGAGCCGCCCGACGAGCCGCTCACCTGCGCGAACATGTACGTATAGTACGACACAAATTAGATGTCGCATCGACAAAATTCGTAAAACCGATCACATCCGAATTGAGTACGCCATACCAAATTATCAATATTTATTTCTCATGCGAATATGATCTTTACACAAACGTAATAGCTTATAATATGATATGACGTAATATATTCGTCAATTTGACGCGTCGATTTACATGCACTTGCTTTCTCTGACGCGAGAATCTATAGCGACGAATAGCGTCGAATGGCGCGATAGGGATCTATTTCTATTGGTTGTGTAAATCGGCAGTAATCGGTTTTATTTTCATTCCATTGCATTTTCCGATGTTAAATCTAATTTGTGTCGTACTATACGTGTCAAATGTAAATTTGCCGATGTTTTATTGAAATTTTGAAATGTTTCGCGTATCATAAATATGGTATGTCATATGAGCTAGAGATGTTGGTCTAGTGGCTGGAGATAAAATATGTAAATTATGTTTGGAAATGAGGCAGGCGTAGTTGCTTCGGCAAACTCGGATGCTCACGGGACGTTATTTATTGTCAGTTTGTTAGTGGATTTTGGTCGTCATTAGTTACTGCATTATTTAGACTTGCAAGATTTATATTTGTTAAATTATTTCTATGCAGTGATATAATTAATAAGTAGAATGTGAGTTAATATTATCCTAAAATTATTAATTTCTTGTGTTAAACGTGCATACATACAAAATATTACATGAACCATTGTTTCAATCGGAATATTTTTTTCAGAAATTCTTTGCTTTCGAGAACCGCCATATTATATTAATTCTTACAAGATACCAGTACGTACCATTTCAAGCAACTGCATGTCCGAATGTTTAACACTCCGCCCGGGTGCGAGAAGGATGCCAAAACACCTCTCTATGTACAAACCTCCCGTGTATGATGACTGAAAACAAATTCAAATAAATAAAATACAGCTCTAATTTATAGAATACTAGCTTACCGACTTAGCACGGCTTGAATAAGAGTCTTATTTTATTGGACAAGGTTGCGTCGACATACCAACAAAGACATATTATTTTTTTTATAGGAACGAAGTTTTACATGGTTTACTGGAGAGTGAACTGACAGAAATAGTTCCCTCTCTTTCGCTGTCTATCTATCTCTTTCTTTTATACAGGATTTCAAACAATATTATATAAACTTATTTTTATTACGATAATTATTCACACGGTATTATTAATATCCAATGTATTACTTGTCACTGCATTATTTTCATTTTTTAGTAGTAAAGACGCCTTCGTTCAAACCTGGTGTTATAGAACACTTCAATTATAATAAAAAAAAATTAAGTGTTCGCTTATTTGAAAGTAAGTTGATATGTATCGATATTCTTTAGTTTTAATTTCAGTATTCACCTGCGGATCATCCGGTTCTGCTTGCACGTTATTAGTGACCTGCGTCACATTAATGGTCACTTGTTTGTCGATGCCGCCGCGCAACTTGTAGCCGAGACGTTCTTTCGGCACATGACTGAATGTACCCTGTGAAAAATGTTATCATTGAATGAGCAATTTTAGTCATTGAAATATTTTGTATCTGTCCGTTTCACAGCCAAAACTCACGATTCTAGTTTGATGAAATTTTATATAAAGTAAGCTGGAACTCCAATGAAAGACAATTGTTTTATGTGCAAGTCCGGACAAGCAAAACCTAAAAACCGCGAAGCCGCGAGCGACAAATAAACGGAGGAGTTTGTCTGAAAATAGCAATTGCAAATGAATAGATGTTATTGTAAAACATATATAATAAATATTAAATAACAAATCGTATATATATATCACTACAAGCTTTCTTAGCTAATAATAAATATAGTTGATACATTTCTAACATAAACAAATTTCCATTTTTAAAATGATTTAAAATAGATTAGCACACTTGAAAAGGGATAATAAAATAAATATTGAAGACTGTCTACTTTGTCAATGACCCAACTATTCGACCACATTGGAAATTCAGATGTAATGTACCTAAGTATTGCTCTTCGGCAGTAGAATAGGGTAAGTGACCTACGTCTACGTAGATAGTCTTGCAAGAAAATCCTATCACGATTCATTTTAGTTTAATTTGCTATTGGGAATCATTGGCTTTTAATGACTAAGACGTTATAACTAATATTTATTAAAAATAAATATTTCCAACCTTAGCATCAGTCTCCTTGATGTCCACAGTGCACTCGAGAACGTGCATCAGCTGCATGGGCGGCGCCGCGGGCCCGAGACCCTCGGTCAGGGAGCCCGTCATAGATGGCGCTGCACTCAAGTCTCCCACCAGAGACGACGCCATCGAACGCGGTATACGCTCAAACGCCTTGGCAAAGCAACCTGAAGAAAAGTATTATCATTATTTCAAACATCAAAACATCCTATGTTCTATTACCTAAAGCGACTTTTTTTATCGCTGGAAAAACGCTTTACGCGCTTCCCCCACGTGATGGAAAGTGGGGGGGGGGTTGTGGAACTCCCCGGTTTCCTGGACGCCTAGTGCACCCAGCTCCACTGGGTTTACCCACTAAAAACCAGCGGTAGGTACCCACTCCGTCTTTCAGCGGGCGTCACGGGATAGCTTACGCATGCTACCGTGACCCCTAAAGCGACATAGGCAGACTTAATACAACATATACATCGAAATGACGCGATACCATTTGCCGAAGTCTTAAATAATCTATGATATTCATATTCGATACGCAAACATTTTATTTTATTGTAGGCAAAGTTGACATCGGAACTTAGGAAGTAAGATTATATTGAGTGAAGTGGATTAATGTAATATAATTCATTATAAATAACAATGTATTAATCAACAACTGTTAGTAGTTAAACAATATATGCAGAGCTGTTAACCGATGGAGTACGTCACTTAATTGTTTGTTTCAATTGTTTAACTTTACTGCTTCGATTGCACTAAGTATGTTAAAGTAAAGTATAGTAACAGCCTGTAAATTACCCACTGCTGTGCTAAGGTCTCCTCTCTCATTAAGAAGAGGGTTTGGAACATATTCCACCACGCTGTTCCAATGCGGGTTGGTGGAATGCACATGTGGCAGAATTTCGATGAAATTAGGCACATGCAGGTTTCCTCACGATGTTTTCTTTCACCACCGAAACGAGATGAATTATAAACATAAATTAAGAATATATAGATATTATATAGTGGTGCTTGCCTGGGTTTGAACCCGAAATCGCGCGTTCTAACCATTGCGCAATCTCAGCTAACTAGGTATGTTAATTAATTAAAATTCACATTTATAAATCCCGAAATATTATAAATAACAATACTTGTTATAGTTTAATAATTCGGTGCATTTTTATCATCAACATTTATCAATAACAAAGTGTGTTTTTAAATAAAAAATATTGAAATTTTATATAAATACTATAGAAACGATTACCTTGCCCTCATTTCATGAGTGCAGTCGAAAATTAGGCGTTTAAAGATTATCTTTCTATATTTATTTCTCGTGTTTATACAACGATTGTCACTGGTTCTATTGCATATGTATATCTATTAATAATGACATCATAGATGACAGCACACCTATTTAATTTAAACATCGTCAGCTCCTTATAAATAATAATACGAAGTACAGGAAAGTAACAGCAATTTGATGTACCAATACAGGGATTGAACCCATGAACAATTGACTCATCAGAATTATTTTTATTTAATTAACAAACAATTTGCTAGACCAAAAAGGTTAAATGAGATTTAAAATTAAAAAAAAAACAATTGATTAACTAAATTACACAAACATACGTTAATAACGTGAAGTGATTTAATTCCCAGACACATTATCTTAACTGACACATCCTCTTAATACGAATAATTATGAGCAGCGATGTGGGCGTAAACTACAACGAAGTATTTAACGCTCAACAGATACATTTAATAAGCTCATATAAACATAACAACACAATATAATTTAAAAAAAAAAATTTTTTTCTTTTGCCGAGTAAAGTTTAGGGTTTGTTTAGATAAACAAAGCCCTGCCTCTTTCATTCGATTGACAAATCCATGATGTCAGAAAGGGAGAAATCAGTTTTTAAATGAACACATGTAAAGGACGTATATAAATAACGCCGTATAATTAATCGCTTTGTAAACATACCATTAAAAACACCAGTGTGAAATTACTTTAGAATATAATAATACATTTAAATTATTATTATTAGTACCTGTTCTTTTTCGCGTATATATTCACTTCACTTTCAAACAGGGACATAAAAACACATTATATACGAAAATTCTTATAAACAAAATAAAAGAATTCACATTATACAAAATATGCGTAAAAACTTGATTATAAAAATACAGACAGCCGTATAAAACTAAAGCCAGCGAGTTTATGAAACGAACAATCCAATATCTAGATAAGAGTGTATCGACCTTATTCTGGTACATGATCAATCAAACGGAGTTTTCATTTCTAGATCGCTACATTGTAATTATTTTTGTTATATTTTCATAAAATTATATTTAAAAATAGAATTAATTTGACGTTACGAAGATTTTATTATTAGTAAAATGATGTTGAATTGTGTAAATTTTATTACTACTTAAGAATGACGTTTTAAGATTAGTTTAAGAACTCTTGTATTTATAAACAATACAAACGAATTGTTAAACATTGTTGATTTTTTCCTTCATTTCGATGAGACGCAGAATATAATATAATAACTCTTTTTTTAAGTTGAAAAAAAAATCTGAGTATTTTGCCGGTTCTCCTCGGTAGAGTCGAATTTCCGAACCGGTGGTAGCTTCACTTAATATAGTTGCTAAATGACGATTCAAAAGTGCTTGTAAAAGCCTACTTGAATGGAGTATATATTGATTGATTTGATTTTATGAAAATTCCAGCTTGAACTGAAAGTAGTTCAAAGAAATTCGTGTGGCTAAAGATCAATATGGAATAATTTATTTACAAATACAGACGCAAAGGAAACAAAATGTTAGTATCTAAAGTTCTTGAATTATGGTGACCTAAAGGTAAAGTATATTTCTTACAACGCCAATCTGCTTTAGCAGCTGTTATTGACCACTTACCATTAGTCAGTATTTGTCAAAACCAATTGAAACAAATGAATATAAAACATTTTCATATTAAAAACATGAAATCGTCATTAAATATGAATACAGGTACGTTATCATTTTAATAAAACATCGAAGCACTACAGAATACGGACGCGTTGTAACATAATGTCACGTTATCAACATAACTATGGCGCGCCTGAAATAGAACAACAACACTATCGAACGCTTCACTAATGTCTCATATTTAAAAAAGTACACTTAAGCTCTGGTTTTTTGTCTACATAATCCATAACTATAGTTCGAAATGCTTTTAAAAATGTTTTGCTAGAGCTATTAGTGGAAACGATAATAGTCCAATGTCATGCCATGTTGGGTCACGACGGAATTGAGGATTAGTTGCGACAAAAAAGGCAACTAAATATTTGTACTCGTCTGTGCGAAACTTTACTAAAAAGAAATGTATCATTTAAATCCACATTACTTGTTTATTACATTTGTTTGCGTTTGCTTTACGAAACATGAAATCATTTAATCAATAAATTTGTCGTGTGAGTTATGAGCAGAACGGTAGTTAGATAACGTGAATCTTAATCGATATTTTAAGACCTGTAAAAAAGAAGATGTTTTCCACGCATTGATGTGCTCGGATTGGAGCTGAACCTGATACATTAGAATTAGAATTTGATATTTATTTAAATGATGTTGGGTTATGTAATTTGATTTTGTCTAAACCTTCTTCCAAATTGGCCATTAGTGTGTACTCTATGATAATCAAATTAATTAAGGTAAGAAATTAGTGATTTGTAAATTAGAACGATGGGGCAGACATAGTCGCTCAGCGACTAAGGACTCTTTTCACATAAAGATTTTAAAAAAAAAGACCTGTACGACGTATACAGTGTTCTCGTACTCGGCGATAATGAAAAACAGACATTTACAGGCTGCAACTTTTTTACTATATGTGTACTATCTGTTATTACGTTTGCATATTTTTTACTATAACAGTTGTTTATTGAGGTGATAAAGAACATTTGAGATTACTAGGCAATATGTCAAGAAAATATTTATGCTGAAAACACAACACGATCGCCAGCATTTCCGCGGTTTCTCCTGCACTAAGCATTGTCACTCCTCGAGGGCCGTAGGTATTTAATATAATTAAATAGTCTATAAAATACCTTAAAAATTAACGCGCCATAACAAAACAAAAATAACTCTTCAGCTTCATTATAGATAGCGTAGATAACACTGCCTTGTTGGTTTTGTGGTTGATCCCAAATCTTCTGGGTTTAGGTCACAAATCGGGCCTATAAAAATGATTGGACTTTTTTGTCGAAAAAATCTGTAAACCCGTAGTCTCGAAATTGGAATTATGTTTACTTTGTTCGGGAAAAAACGTGCACCTGCGCTTGCGCATACACTTGGCTAGTCTCCCTTGAAATTAGACTCCTAAATCCGAAACATTTCAAAGATAAGCATTCAAATAGCACATCACCTCCACACATCACATCATCTTGTCAATATTTCACGATAGATTACCACGACTATTTTTAGGAGGAAATAATTGCATTTAACGCTTCTCATACTAAACATATACTAGAACCAAGTGGTCATAAGTATTAACCGATTAAATGAAATCACTACAAACTAATCTCACCTTAATATTGGCCACATAACACAAAACACTAAAAACCGTGTACAGAATTGGACGCACCAACGATAACTGTTCCTAATTATTTGGACAGCCCGTGAACTGTAACATGAATATTGAAATGATTTCAATCATTTGTAATAAATGATTGTGCAAACAGCTGCTCTCAGTTTGTTACCGAAATCAACCGAAAATGGAACCTATATAAACGTGTTAAGATATATTTTTAAATACGTTAAAAATTTAGAGATTTACGAATATATTGCAAGCGTGATTTCCACCTCGGTTTATTTATATTAATTGAAATAAAATATTAATATATATTGAACTGTTAATTTGTAGATTTTTTAGTCTATTTCAACCACAAAAAGGCAAAATCTAATTAAACAACATTTGACACTAAAACTTAGTTGGAGAACGTGAATAATAAATTATATTTATATTAACAGTGGATTTTCATAAACATGGCTTTTTGAACGACGAGCGACGTTATATGAATGGAATTAAAATTGAAGTGGATATAAGTAGAAAAGTTTTGTATTACAAATAATGATGTATTCATCAAAATACCATACTGTGCACTAGTAGTAGTGACTACTAGTGCACAGCATGGCCGAATACAATAAGTACATTTAAAGTTTGTTCTTCGTTGATTGGAATAGATTTTGATCAACTGACTAGATTTGTCGATTTGATTCGGCAATGAGACGTTTCGTAATACTATACTCGACTATGTTTTTAATTTCAGACAAGAGTAATTACCGAGTAATTACTTCGTGAATAATCTGAAAATTATTTATACATTTCGTTAAATCTTGTTAATCAAAAATATTAGAACCTAATTGAATAAAGAATATTTTGACTGGATTTTGAATCTCTACGCCTGTCAGAGGCTATTTGTCTTGATTTCACACAGTTGTCGCAAGCAATTTAAATCCAATCCAATTTAAATGATTCCATTTCATATGGATTGTTTCCCAAAGAAACAACTTAACATTCCCCTAAATAAAGCTAAATATCAATACAAAACCCCTAAACATTTTAATGTGCAGAGTGCACTTTAAGAAGTTTGAGAGGAAAATTCAAATATTCGCGTCAATCAATCAATTTGAAATTACACAAACTTAAGTATAAACATTTCTTTACTCAAATTTACGTTTTTTAAAACTTTTATTTGTATATACCTCGTAGTCTATTCATACATATGTTTTTATTTTGTTAATATTTCCCATAAAACACCCTTGATTCCTGCTAAATTGGGGGGAACCCTCAAGTAGGCATCAGGGTAATAGTAATGGGCACTCACTCGACACCTGGCTGACGGCCTCGGCGATGTGGCAGCGGAACACGTGGCAGCGGTACACGGCCGACTCCTTGGTCTCGCCGTGCGACCACGTGAACGCGAAGCACGACGCCACGGGCGAGCCCGCCGCGCCGCGCGCGTAGAACGATATCCTGTTCACCGCGTACCTCGTCATCACGCTGTTCGTGTCCGCTTGGTACAAACTGTCGACAACGACACACGCATCACTATATATTACACAGAACACATAACTTTATTATACATAAGGCATGTTGGTTTTGGTAACAATTTTTAAGTAAAAATCTTCTCGTTTTGTCCATGATTTAAGTGTGTGTTGTCTTAAATTTTCGCGATTATTACACATTTAAATAAAACTAGTTATAACGGATTTGAATCGCGTATATTAATTATTTTTGGCATCCCGACGTTTCGAGCACTTTACAGCGTTCGTGGTCACGGGTGGACTAAGGTGGCATTTGTCTATTTGAGGAACAAAAGAAATATTATTTACAACTACCGCCAACGATTTCTCAATTGGTATCTTAACCATATTACACAGAACACATAACTTTATTATACATGGCATGTTGGTTTTGGTACCAATTTTTAAGTAAAAATCTTCTCGTTTTGTCCATGATTAAAGTGTATCTATTTGTTTTGATATGGTTGTTAGTTGATGCTTCTTGACATCGAAATCAAACTATTAAATTAAATAATACAACGAGTAAATTTTATGCTTCCATTCAAAAGCCGAATCGTACCATTAAAACGTTATTGAAGTTTATTAAATACTGTTTAAGTTTCTGGATGGTCGAACTTGGTTCGTCTGGGTAGCCGACTCGTGATATTATATTCTATAGCCATATAGCAATTCTTAGCATTATTGTGTTCCGATTTTAAGGTGGATAAACAAGTGTACAAGGAATATCACATCGTTTCAAAGGCTGGTGGTGCATTAGCGATGAAATGGATGGTTCATGCAACGCCAATGTTTATAAGCCGTGATAGCTTTTTTCAGGTGGCTCATCTGTCCACCACCACCTTAATATATCCTTCACCTAAATATATCATTAAAAAAACCCCTTTTTCAGTTTCATTTTACATCTGTCGCTCTCATTAGGTTAGATATTTAGTCCTACTGCCAAGTTTTTCAAGGTAAAATTATCATTTGTTATTAACCGTAATTACAATTTGGTATGACCAATTCTATATTATAAGCCGTGCGTATTTTCTATAGTAGAATATTTTCTATAGTAGAATACTGTGTTAGCCGATTCAAAATATTTATTCTGAAGTACTGTAAGTATTTAATGAAACATCAAATCCTTAAACGAATTCAGGTCAAGCGATTTCTCATATCTTTTGAATAATTCTAGAACAATACTCGCTGTGGCCATTGTTATATCAATTATGACCGCAACGACTTATTTCATAATATTGACATTGTCATATACGCGCTACGCACACACAAGGGAGGAAAGAGCGCGGCAGAGCCAGCATACGAGATCATCATGCCCTTTGCGGTAATGACCTTTTTTATGTTATAGGTAGGCGGACGAGCATATGGGCCACCTGATGGTAAGTGGTTACCCCATCACCCAGAGGCAAAGCCGCTGTAAGAAATATTAACTATTCCTTACACCGTCAATGTGCCACCAACCTTGGGAACTAAGATGTTATGTCCCTTGTGCCTATAGTTACACTAGCTCACTCACCCTTCAAACCGGAACACAACAATGAACAACTGAGTACTGTTATTTGGCGGTAGAATAACTGATGAGTGGGTAGTACCTATCATTAACTTTTCACTTAAAAAAATTGTCTACCTTAACCAATATAATTATTAAATCAGTTTGTTAAATAATGAATAGTTCTATACTAGTATTATAAATTTAAAAGAAAGTCTGCCTTAGGGCAATGATCCAATTCTAACAATGTTTTGACTGAACGATGATCAAATGGAAATGAGTGCTATATACATCCTGAGTGTTATAATGACACCAAATTACTTTCTTCATTGATAAATTTGTAAAGCCGTTTCACGAGTATTCCACAAAGTGAGTCTGGTAATTAATTGTCAAATGAATCATTAATAAAATCTACTCTAATCTTATTTATAAAATATGATTCATTATTTCGTTAAAACTTGTTTGTTAAATGAAAATTAGTCATTTGTTTTTATCAAATCACATAAGCATTTCAAACACACACTATTTTACTGCTATATGAAGGGGAGCGGGCAAATAGGCCATCTGATAGCAATGGATCACTAAAACCAACATACATTGACGCTTTAAGAATTATTAATCAACATTTACATGGCCAATGCGCAACCAACCTTGGGAACTAAGATGTCCCTAGTGCCTATAGCTACACTGATTCACACACCTCTGGATCCATCCAGTACACAATATATGAGTGGTACTTTCCCTAACAGGCTTCCACAAAATCCAACCTACTGATATTGTCTGTTATATAATAAGTTGAGCATTTTCATAAGCTATTTAAGCATTTTCATGAGCTAAGATGACCCAGTGGTTAGAACGCGTGCATATTAACCGATGATGGCGGGTTCAAATCCAGGCAAGCACCACTACATATATGTGCTTAATTTTTGTTTATAATTCATCTCGTGATCGACGGTGAAGGAAAACATCGCGAGGAAACCTGCATGTGTCTAATTTCATCGAAATTCTGCCACATGTGCATTCCCCCAACCCGCATTGGATCAGCGTGGTGGAATATGTTCCAAACCTTCTTCTCAATGGAAGAGGAAGCTTAACCCAGCAGTGGGAAATTTACAGGCTGTTAATTTTTCATAAGCTATACATAAATACATTAAGTATAATAAACCAACTTGATAAGTACTCACACGACTAGTCCCTGGGAGCAGACTGGTATTGAAATCGAGACGGCGATACCGTCCCGGTTCTCGGGCATCGAACTCAGCTCCTTCATGATACGCTGTATGTCGGTCTCCGATTTTGGATCGGCTATGTTCTGAGCGCCGAGGTAACTGACTCCGCAGAACACTGTGCACTCTTGGTCGACATCTGATACTGAAAATATACTTCATTAGTAAGAATAATAAACAGATATTATGATCTTTTCCAACAAAGAGGATAAAAAAAATACATTAAATTTTTTTTTTTATGGTATATGTTGGCGGACGAGCATATGGGCCACCTGATGGTAAGTGGTCACCATCGCCCATAGACAATGACGCTGTAAGAAATATTAACTATTCCTTACATCGTCAATGCGCCACCAACCTTGGGAACTAAGATGTTATGTCCCTTGTGCCTGTGTGCACAAAACCCTACCACCAAGAAAATTGCCGGATATCATTGGTCAATTAAAATAATTTATGATATTCAGTATCACAAACTTGTCGCATTCAAATTTTCTGTCTGTATATTATATCATAGGCAATCATGGCTATAAGCTGAACTGTATACTTAATATGTTTCAGCGCCATCTAGTGGTGTTATCAACAAATTAGTACAGTAAAACCTCCTTAATGAAGTTCTTAACCAAGTAGCCCAAGTTCCAATATCTTTGATGTAAGATGACCAATTAAGGGTAAAATAGACCATTTAGACATAAGTAACTTAATGGCGTAATACCCAGTAATATTATATCTGCGAAAGTAACTCTGTCTGTCTATAAGCTTTCACGGTAAAACCGCGGAACACAGTTTGAGGCAGAAGAAACTCCAAGTGAGGGCAGAGGCTTTTATATACCTTACACAAGACGACCACTTTTTAAACGCGAGCAAAGTCAGGTTCGACAACGTAGTCAATACAAACAACAACTATAAAAACAGCCTGTAAATTCCCACTGGATTCAAGGCCTCCTCTCCCTTTGAGGAGAAAGCTTGGAACATATTCCACCACGCTGTTCCAATGCTTTTTGGTGGAATACACATGTGGCAGAATTTATATGAAATTTATCACATGCAGGTTTCCTCGCGATATTTTCCTTCACCGCTGAGCACGAGATGAATTATAAAGACAAATTAAGCACATGAATCAACGTTGCTTGCCTGGGTTTGAACCCGCAATCATCGGTTAAGATGCACGCGTTCTAACCACTGGGCCATCTCGACTCGTAGTCAATAAGTTACGGAGAATTCTCAATCACCTTCATCATCACTCTCAATAGGTTTCATGTGATCCTGTTTCTCTGTCGGAGACGGTGTGGATGTGACCGCCGACGACCCGTCTACAACTTCGTAGAACTTCGAGCCGCCGACGTGCCGGCACGACTCCTGCACGAAAGAAAATGATCTTTAAGTATATTATAATAAAGCACATTTCGAGTTGCACTTTTTATTACCAAGAGCTTGAAATCAAAATTACGTAGACCTTTCGCTTTTGCACAAACGCACAAATAATAGATTAAAAATTAAAGTAACATATAAGTGTATCAGAGTTGGGTTTTTCTTTATATAACTATTAAGAAGGTTTAGGACTCCCACTACGCTGCTCTATGAAATTAAATAGATTTTCCATCGACAGATGCAAATTTCCTTACTATGTTTAACTTAAACTCCGAATACGAGAAAAAGCGATGTATGAAAATTCAATAGCGCTTGCTTGCGCTTAAAGCGATTTCAGTACGATCATCAGCTACATTTTAAAACCACAGATATAACTCTCAACATCCAAAACAAACTACATTAAAAATCTTGAAACATATTTCGAACGAATATCTAATATTGTAACAATTAATTAAATAATTATGAATAAAAAGCGAAATATTTAGCGCGAGGTAATCTTACTCTTATAATTACAATATAAATTTACTAACATTCAGCAAATTACGTACAATAAAATTAATTACTTGTACAGACTATTTTTTCTTACATAACTATTAAAGTTTATTTCAGTTTTTAAGTTATTTAACTTTATATAAATAAGCATTTTATCGATTTTAATAATATTATTTAAATGATTCACATATATTACATAATACATTACACACAGCAATAATAACGAGGAAAACTTTTAAGACATAACAAAGAGTTTGTTTATATTATGTAGTTAAATGTGTCATTTTATGAAGCGTAAACAAAATGTATTTATATAAAAAAGAACTATTTAATTAATCCATATACTTTATATAAAAGTTTCAGGTAATGATATTGTCAGCAGCGTTAATATTGTGTACAGTTTAAGTCCAATCGTTTCAATGGAACTGGCTCTATTTAATTTGCAAAACTTTAAGGATGTGCGACACTGCCACAACTAATTCGTAAAATCTCGTCCACAAAACAAAATATTTAAATTTTATGTATGAATGCTACCTTCTTATTTAGCTGCACCCATGTCTGACGTACATATTGTCACCAAATTTATTCACTCTTATACTTATATAAACTTAGTTTTATATATGAAACGAATATTGCGAGATCATTGTAATAATAGGTCAATGGGACCTCTAGTTTTGGACGTACGTAGGAGCTGACTATCGAAATATTTTTGGGAGGGGTTTAAATTTTACCATACGAAGTCTTAGTCTCAGCTTGTTGTTAATATAGCAATCAATTTTACAAATCTATACACAAACAGAGCACCTTGTATATAACGTGCGATGTTTTCCCATATGTCATTGTAGTTCGAACGCACCACCGAATGATAAATAAAAAAAGATACAATTTTATTATAAAATATTAAAATATTCGTCCTGCTCGGAGGACAGCGATTGAATACTAAACAGTGAGCAGGTTTCATGATTCACTCTGCCCACTGGCGACATCGAGATATCATTCGAGTAGGCATACGTCACTCATATATTTATAAGCTACCCGAAGCGCTATGAAGATAAATACAACAATTACTTAACATTATTTATTATTGAATCGATAAGAGATAAAATAACATATTTATTGTTTACTTTTAGTTATTCTTCAATTATTTAATTGTAGCAATACACGACTTCGTTTGCAAAGACTTTAAATCTACTTTAACTTTTATACAAACAAAATAATCGAAGTCATTTAACGATAATCTTCTCTTTATCTTATTACTTTGATACAAGAGACGAAATATACGAAAATAAATAGTCTTTATTGGGTGATAGCTAGCTAGATAGCTTAGAGGATCTTCAAACATTTATAAAGCAAAAATAAAAGTATAAAGTATGGTACTACTCTGTAAGACCTCATTGAATTAAGGACAATTACTAAGAAATGTCAGCTGAAATAGTCCGAGACTTCTTAAATGTCACACAAAAAACTAACGTTAAACTGTTAGTTATCTAATAAAGATCGATCAAAATGCGAATAATTCAGTCTCAGTAACATTTTGTGCTTGTAATTTATTTGAAAAAAAGGTCACGAGTTAATATTATTGTAATAGTTGTATGTTATTTAAAATTACGAGAAACATGACAAAACGTCTCACCTTTACTGACATAATGCTTATCACTTCCTACATAGTTAACATTCCTCGCCCAAATTTTAAGTCATATGAAAGCAGATAAAATATTAAACACTACCCAACCCGCTTCACTATTTACTTTTGATTAAATAAATATAATACATGTGATCTAAAATCAAATTATCCCAATTGGGTATTTTTTAAGTACATAAAACCTTCTTTTAATTGGATTTTGCTTTCTCAATGTGTTCCAAAGAAATGTTATCACAAAGATTTATATCGTAGCGTCTAAAGTGACCGCGCAGACGCCTCAGTAACGCGCTGAATGCGTTCACAATGGACGGAACCAAAACAACTGACAATTAGCGTTCATAAGCACGGATTGGATGACCGAACTTCGGTATGTCGTGACGAAATTCTTATGAAGATTTTTATGAAATTAACGAGCTTTCAATTTGTCATATACGTTTGCTGGTCAGAGCTATGGACAATTTAAAAGTAATTTACTACAAATATAGGTATTAAGATATATATATGTAAATATTAATATTCGGAGATTTGTGTACTGATCTGATCTGATTATTTATAGCAGAATATACAGAGCGTTTTGTAGGTTTTAGTATATAAAATTAGTACCTACATATACAGGTTTAAATCAAGACTATGGGCATGACAATCGTAAATTTGTAACAAACTTGTTATACTATTCTATTGTTACTATTCCTCATATACAATTATAAAGAACAAAACAGCTGTAATGGTCCGATACATCGTAAATGTCATAGAAATGTGTAGGTACAATCGAAGTTACTAATGTAAATTTCTCTGATATTTTGATATTACTCTAACGCATAATCATTCAAGCTACGTTTGGGATCCACTTCATATGACAATTTCAATACAAACTTTCATCCCCTATTTAATTTAGAAGATGAATTCTGACAAAAAAAATAACTATCATTATTCATCCAATTCGACCAAGCGCTTTAGGACACTGACAAGCCTGTGGATTTTGTGAGTCATTTTATAATTATATTGAGTAGATAGATAAAATAGTACCAATAGCAATAGTAATTTTTTCTAATGAATAAGAGTGAAAATATTCATCAATTCTCCTGGTCTTACTTACAGGGCAAACCAGAATACTGAACTTAATAGGCTGTGTCTGTGGTGTATTTCCTATACCATAATCTGAATTCTTATGGACGCACCGAAGTGTTTTCATATAAAATTGAACTAAAATAAGTGAAGGCTATAAATATACAGCACGTGTTTGCCGATTTATAAACTGTTACTGATTGAAAACTTACATTCTCGTAATTTTATTGCTCTTACAATATTTATGAGCAATAAAAAATACTTTATCGTTCCACGCGCTGTTGTTAATGAATTCATTTCAAATTAAAAAAAATATATTGGTTCAATTACTCAATAAATAACTGTGTTAATAAAACTTTTCACTAGAAGAAATAAAAATTCGTTATTATAAATAGTTTTTCTTACATAATTTTTCAGACATTTTCTTTGAAGTATTTGAATACAAATATTTAAACATTCGAAATCGTTCAACCAACTTAAAAATGTTTTCTTATCAAGTGGCACAGTAAAACTTTAATTAGGATTTATTTCAATACTAAGAAACAGTCAGATTTCTATCATAACAAAAATTCAAAGCATGTTAGCTTAGTCATACGACCTCAAGTGTTCAGACGTGATAACGCATTACACAATTTACTCAACAATGCGTAACATTTTCAGCTGTTCAAGGACTAAACAGTCATCAAATAATAGTAAAAACAAAGAAACAGCCTGATAAAAATCCCACAGTTGGACTGATACTGCTTCTCCTCTCTCTGAAGAGGAGACTTGCAGACATTGCATATACATTACACATATTGCTTAAATATCCATGCGATATTTGTTTCACACAGTGTTTTCCTTCACCGCGGATATAAACATAGATAGATAAACATATTAAGCACATGAAAATTCCGTAGCGCTTGG